>NC_081290.1:13479242-13782272 GCF_030435805.1 Mustela lutreola
AAATGTTTCATCTCTATATTTTTCTTTTACTAAGTTTTTCTCTTTTTCTAAGTTGACTTAGTTATTCAGTGGTGTTTATCCTTCCACAGAAATTTGAGAATATATTTGTCAAGTTCTTTAAAAGATCCAAGTATGATATTGATATGCAATATTGTTTGCATTGAATATGTGGATTAATCTGTGATGATTGACCTATTAAGTGTTAAATCATTGTCCTCATGTATATGTATGTCTAGTTTTTCAAATCTTCTTTATACTTTTTAAAACAAAATGTAGTCTGATTTCATGTATTCAGGACAGTTGCAACTGATTTAAAAGATTATTGGGTAATTATTATTTAAGTTTTGTGTTGCTATTTTGGATGCTATTTCAGATTGCACAAGATTTTCCAGTTAGCCATTACGGGTATAAAGGAATTGTATTCAGTTTTTAGTTGGACTTGTACCCTGCAATATTATTAAGCATTAATATTAGTTTTAACAGCTTCTATATTCAGAACCTATGTAAATGATGATAACATCTGCAACCATGAAAGCTTATTTTTTTCTCTTTTAATTCATAAAACTCTTTCACCCTTTTGTTACAATAAAAAGTTGGCTAGGCTCTCCAATATTATATTAAAATAGTAATGGTATTTTTAGACACATGGTGTTTCCCTTACCTTACTGGGAAGACCTCTAAGATTTTAATATTAAGAAAACAAGTTATTCTGATAAGAAAATGATCAAAACAGCCAAAAAAAAAAAAAAAGAAAAGAAAACTACAGATCAATCTCTCTTTTGAAGATAGATAAAAAAAATGTTCAACAAAATGCCAGCAAAAGAAACTGGCAATACAGAAAAACTATATACCAAGACTAAGTGAGATTTACTCCAGGAAAGCAAAGTTGGTTTAGCATCTGAATATAATATATCATATCAGTAGATAAAGAATTAAAAAAACTACATGATAATTTTAAAAGATACAGAAAAAACATTTCTCAATATAATTTCATAAGAATATTTAACAAACTAGGAATATAAGGGAACTTCTTTAACCTGATAAAGGCTATCTATGAAAAACTCACAGCTAACATCATACAGAATTGTTAAAGCCTGAATACTTTCCCCCTACGATAAGAAACAAGACAAAAATGTATGCCCTTGCCACTTCTATGTAATATTGTACTAGAGATTTTAGCAGAGAAATTTTAGACAATAAAATGAAATGACAGGCACTTGAATTGGAAAGGAAGAAGTAAAATTATTTCTATTCAAAGATGACATGATCTTGCATATAAGGAATCCATTAAAACTTTTAGCAGTAATAATGAGTCCAGCAAGGTTATAAGATTCAAGATCAATATACAAAAGTCACCTGTATTTCTTTTTTTTTTTTAAAATTTTTTTTTTAATTTTTTATTTTTTATAAACATATATTTTTATCCCCAGGGGTACAGGTCTGTGAATCACCAGGTTTACACACTTCACAGCACTCACCAAATCACATGCCCTCCCCAAAAGTCACCTGTATTTCTATACCCTGGCAAATATGATCCAAAAATGAAATTAAGAACACAGTTTTACTTAAAATAGCATATAATTTTCAGAGTACAGGTTTTTTACTTCTTTGGCTAAGTTTATTGCTAGGTATTTTATCTTATTTGGTGCAATTGTAAATGGAATTGTTTTCTTAATTTCTCTTTGTGCCTCTTCATTATTGGTTTATAGAAACACTATCAATTTCTAGGTATTAATTTTGATCATGAAGCTTTACTGAATTAAATTATTGCTTCTAATAGTGTTTTGGAGGAATCTTTAGTGTTTTTTATGTATAGTATCATCTGCAAATGGTGATAGTTTAGCTTCTTTATTATCAGTATGGATACCTCTTATTTCTTTTTCTTGTCTGATTGCTGTGGCTAGGGCTTCCAGTACTATGTTGAATAGAAGTTATGAGAGCAGCCATCTTTGTCTTGTTCTTGATCTTAACGGAAATGCGTTCAGTTTTTCACCGTTGAGCATGATGGAGCTGTGGGTTTTTCATATATGGGCTTTATTGTGTCTCCTTTCAATACACTTGATTGAGAGTTTTTATCATGAACAGATATTGAATTTTGTTAAATGCCTTTTCTGCATGTGTTGAGATGATCATATGATTTTTATCCTTTGTTTTATTGATGTGGTGTATCACATTGATTGGTTTGTGAATATTGTATCATCTTTGCACCTTGGCATAAATCCCACCTGATCTAGGTGAATAATCCTGTTAGTGTATCATTGAATGTAGCTTGCTAATATTTTTTTGAGAATTTCTGCATCTGTGCTCCTCAGGGATTTTGGCTTATAACTTTCTTTTTTTGTGATGTCTTTGGTTTTATTGTCAGGGTAATGCTGGTCTTATAGTATGTATTTGGAAGCTCTCCTTCCTCTTCCTTTCTTTTGGAATAGTTTGAGGAAAATAGGTATTTATAGCATAGGGAATATAGTAAATGCTATTGTAATAGCATTGGATGGTGACAGATGATAACTATACTTGTGGTGATCCTAGCATAATATATAGAAAAGATGAAATATTTATGAATAAATTTAAAAGAAAAAAATGTTATACTCTGAAAGTGATAAAATGTTGCTAAAGAAATCAAAGAACATCTAAAGTAAATGGAAATGCATCTCTTGTTTAGAAGATTAATACTTATGATGAAAACATTCCCTAAACTGATCTACAGATTCAATGCAATTTTAATCAGAATCTCAACTTTATTTTTTTGTAGAAACTGACAAACTGATCTTAAAATTCATTTTGAAACTCAAGGGTCCAAGAGGCAAAATGATCTTGAAAGATAGGAACAAATTTGTGGGCTTATTAACATTACTGATTTCAAAACGTACTACAAAACAACAATAATTAACACAGTGTGGTAGACATTTCAGATCAGTGGAGTAGAATTTAGACTCCAAAAATAAACTTTTTGTTTAAGGTCATTTGATTTTCAACAACAGTACCTAAACAATTCAAAAGAGAAAGAATAGTCTTTTCAATAAATGGTCCTGGGACAAACGTCTATCTACAAGCAAAAGAATGAAGTTGGGCTCCTACTTCATTCTAAATAGAAAAATTGACTAAAACTGGATTACAGACTGATATGTGAGAACTGAAGTTGTAAAATTCTTAGAAGAAAAATATAGGTGTAAATCTTTAGGACTTTAGATTTGGCAATGGCTTCTAAATATGACACCAAAAATACAGGCAATAAAAGAAAAATAGGTAAGTTGAACTTTACTAAAATTATAATTTTATGTGTATCAAAGGACACCCAAGAAAGTGAAAAGGCAACTAGAATAGGAGGAAG
Organism: Mustela lutreola; assembly: GCF_030435805.1. NCBI lineage: Eukaryota > Metazoa > Chordata > Mammalia > Carnivora > Mustelidae > Mustela > Mustela lutreola. The sequence goes on from NC_081290.1 coordinate 13,482,574, forward strand.
TTTGCAAATACTCTACCTGACAAAAGACTTGTCTCTAAAACATACAAAGAACACTTAGAACTCAATTAAAAAAAGACCAATGACACAATTAAAAAATAGGCAAAACATTTGTTTAGAAATTTTTCTGAAGAAGATATACAAATAACCAATAAATACATGACGAGATGCTGCGTATCATTAACCATCAGGGAATTAGAAATCAAAACCATAGTGAGATATCCCTTCAAACCTACTAGGATTGTTATAATAAAAAAAGAAAGAATATCAAGTATTTGTCAGGAAGTGGAGAAATTGAAACCCCTATACACTGATGGCCCTGTAAAATGGTGCTGCCATTCTGGAGAAACATGGGAGTTCCTCAAAAAGTTAAACATAGTTACCATTGACCCAGAAATTCAACTCTATGACATATATCCAAGCAAAATAGAAACATATTCACACAAAACCCTGAACTTCAGCAGCATTTATAATAATAATATATAACATTATATATATATATAATAATATATAATGTGTACTTATAATATACTTATTATATAATCATATATAACAATAATTTTAATCAATAATAATATATTATAAATATAATTTAAGTAATAATTAAATCATTAAATATAATAATTAAATAATAAAGGTATTATTTATAATAGCCAACATGTGGAAACAATATTCAGTGTCCATCAGCCAATGAATGGATAAACATAATATGGTGTGTCTATACAGTAGAATGTTACTTGTAGTTTCTTTAAGTGAAAAATGGCATTTAAAGATCATTTTTATTTAAAGATGGGCAATGAAGGAGCTTGTTGTTACCAGGTTTATTATACCTAGGAAATACATATATTTTTAGAATAAATACATTATGAATTCATATTTATATTGCCAGCTCAAAGACTGTAGGGTTTCTACTTAAGCTCATCCATTTACATTGATTTCCTCCTTTTCCTGTGCTTCTAATTCCAGGGTCTTTATATTAACAAAATTTATTTGCTTTATTTTCAACATTACTGCAACAGTTATAGATTATCAATATTACCACATAAAGTAGGACTACCGAAAATTGTTTGTTTTGAGTATCTTTTGTCTTTATATATATTTCTCCTAGGATGAATAATGAAATTTATTTGCTTGTGTGTCATTAGGAAGGGCTCTTCTCATTGTGATTATGTCATGAACTGGACCTATGTTTAGACACATTTGTGTAATATTCACTTAGAATATTCAGATTGATTTATTATTATTTGGGTGTTTTTTTTTGGTATGAATGTGTACATGGTGTCAAAACCAAATAGGTACAACAAAGTATATTTAGGTCCACCTTCTATTTATGATCATTTCACCCTATTTCTTCCTTTACCTACAGGTAGCTATTTTCCTGCCTGTAATTCCAGTTATGTTTTGTTTTTATAACTGTTTCCTGCTACTTCAGGCTAATCTTATTCTTCCTTAAATCTTTTATAGTATGTTTATTCTCATTTTATAATTTTTCTATTTGTTATAGTTTCGATTGTTTAGTTTGTTTTCTATCATTGTGCAATCCCCATCTTGAGGCTTCCAGTCCCCGTCTGCTCCAGACTGCATCTTCCTTCCCACACTGTGTCACATCAACCTTCTGTCTCTCCAGGGATACCTCAGGGTCTTTGGTTTTTCAGATCTTCATGCTTTTTTTTTTTTTTTTTTTTTTACCTATATAGCATATCCAGGGATTGGACTAGGGGAGGGAAGTGGTAACCCAACGGGTCTACCACCAACAGTTAGGAGCTCCAGATAGTGATTGTAAATATTTTGAATACAAGGACCACTGGAAAAGGCCATTTGAATATTATTAACTCTTAATAGGAATGGATTTTATTAATTTATAAATAAATGACAGAAATTTCTTCCAATTATCCACCTTTAGTACACACGAATTGGAAAAACCAGTTACATTCCCACAGAATGGTTGGCTTTGTTATTTTCTCAGTATCTTATATAAAGAATATATTTTCCCTTTGCATCTTAATATTTTCTTGCATAATACATTTTCTTGCATCTTAAAGTATGTTGTATCTTTTAATTATCAGCACTTACATGGGATTTGGAACATGATGGACTTGATTAAATTCCATATCTGGGGATGGCTGGGTGACTCACTTGGTTAAGCATCTGCCTTCAGCTCAGGCCATGATCCCAGGGTCCTAGGATCAAGTCCCAAGTAGAGTTCTCTGCTTAGAGGGGAATCTGCTTCTCCCTCTCTCTCTGCCCTTATTCCCCTGCTTATGTTGTCTCTCTTTCTGTACTCTCTCTCTCTCAAAGAAATAAATAAAATCTTAAAAAAAAAATGCCAACTAGGGGCGCCTGGGTGGCTCAGTGGGTTAAAGCCTCTGCCTTCGGCTCAGGTCATGATCCCAGGATCCTGGGATCAAGTCCCTCGTTGGGCTCTCTGCTCAGCAGGGAGCCTGCTTCCCTTCCTCTCTCTCTGCCTGCCTCTCTGCCTACTTGTGATCTCTGTCTGTCAAATAAATAAATAAAATCTTTAAAAAAATGCCAACTCTGTACTAGCAAGCTCAGTGACTGGGTCAGTTACAATAATAATAATACCTAACATATAAGGATTTTATAAGCATAGACTTTTATGATGCTGATGATAAAGATGACATAAAGATGACAGGAAGATGTGAGCCTATACTTCTCTTTTCCATATACCTTTAATTGTAATGAAAGATAGCAAGTGAAGATGACTAAGTAATGAATATATATAAAGTATTGGAAATATGTGTGTTCATTGAAATAAGACAAATGTTACAGTATATATGCTTTTATTTGAAATAAGAGTCTGATGTGAACAATTTAATTGTAACATGTAATTTAAACTAGCCATTGCCTTACAATTTGTACTAATTTAGATTTTAAGTAAGGCAATAGTAAGTTACATGAGAAAAAATATTCTCTATTTTCATTTGACTTAGCTTTGTTTCAGTCTTAGTTTTGAATTCTTTGTGAATTTTCTGTCTGCATATTTCATCATTTATATCTTGCTAATATTTATGTTTATATCATTGTATATTGCAGAGATTGGGAAGAAATTAAGTACCTTGAATTTTACTGGAAAAATCCCTCTCATCTTATTAAAGTTCTTTTTAAACTGTTCTTTAACACAATTCATACTTTCTGGGATTTGGAATTTTCTAAGTCCCCATTCTAGAAAGTTCTCAAATTTTTTCAACCTGTGTCAGGAATTAGTGTCCATTTTTCTCCATTCATTAAAACAAAGTGTAGGAAGGCAGAGTAGGACAGAGCTGAAGGAAAGATAAGTAATGGCAGAGATGATGGTCTGAGTGCTGTTCACTGGGTCCGTACAAGGTCTGGGGGTGTGTTCCTTCCTGCTTCCCTAGATGGAGTTTGTGGAGGTGAACTACTGGAAGGAGAAAATAAAAAGGTGTGGGGAGGCACCTAAGTGCTTCGTTGGTTAAGCATCTGACTTCAGCTCAGAACATGATCTCCGTGTCCTGGGAGAGAGCCCCTGTAGGCCTCTGCACTCAGTGAGGAGTCTGCTTTTCCCTCTGCCCCTCCCCCTGCTCATGCTCACTCTCTCTCTCTCTCTCTTACACTGTCAAATAAATAAACAAAATCTTTAAAAAATGTGATTTTGATTCGGATTTAAAATGTCTGTTAGCAAAGATTGATTACCCTTCTTTCAAGGGGATTAATCCTGCTGCAGAAAAAAACTCTTATACTTCTCTTTAAGACTAAATGACCTTAAAATAGTTCCAAATATCTAGATTTAGTACTATATGCTTCAATTGTGCTATATTTGTATGATAGGTATATTTAAACAAAACATGCCTCCTTTATTTTTTCCTCATAATTTTGAAGAGCTGGTAAATTCTTTTACTTATTCACTCAACACACACTTATTAAATGCTTATTGTGTGTGGGTATTTTCACTTGAAAATCAGAATTCATTTAAGACTATTTCAAATAAATTTTTTCAGATCTCAAATGGAGTCAGTGTTTTTTAATTAGTATAGTAAGGTGCTTTATCCTACATAAAACCCAAAGCTACCATTTATGGCAGAGCAGTTACTTAACTTTGTCTTTTTCTTCTCCTAGAGGTAACTACAGTTTTGAGCTGTTTGATCCACACTATTTATGAATAGCAATGGGATTTTCCCTGGCTAGGTATAGGGGCTGAAATTCATGGCCATGGAATAGAACAAAGGCAGTTACTCCATACGACTGATATTAATATTGTATTATAACCAACTGAGTTAAACAATTTCAGACTTTGAAGATGTTCTTTGATTAGGAGAAAAGCAAACTCAACAGATTTCACAAATTTCACCAGACTCCACTGATCTCAACAACCAAGAATTTAAAGGTCAACAGTGAAACAGCTTTATTTGTCTTGCAGCTGTTAATCTGAGTCTGCACTTAGGAGACAACTTCATGTTTTAATTTTTTGGGTTTTTTACCTGTTTTCTTTCCCAGAGCCAACATGCTAGGAGTTGAAAGTGAACCATCATCATTGCTGATAAGTATGTTCTCAGATATGAGCTGGTTGTACAAATAAAGTCCACTTTCCATGGTGATCTGGAGCAGCCATGTCTGACTATGAAAGGTGGCTGGCCACATCCACAGACAGTACAATCTAATTCCTTTTTCCACAAATGTTGATTAAGCTGAAAGAGGATCCTTTGCAAAGTTAATTCAATAGTGCTGTCTCCTCTCCCGAAAGGCTAGAGGATGATCTCACTATCATGTGAGGCCATTAGCTTTCCCTGCAGCAAAACTCGCCATCTGGCCATCTGACCTGGACTCTGCTGATTGGATGGGAGCTTTTCTAGCCCCTCACTTAGTCTTTTGGTGGTGAGTGTGAGAGTAGAAACAGGAAGGGGGCAGCTGGACAACATATGACTGTTGTTATCTCTGGGGGGAGCCAGGTGAGCTCTAAGTGCTGTCTGACAGTAGCAGGACCTGTCTGGCACTGATTGTCTGTTGTCTAGCATTAGCCTCAGATGACTTGTTCATTTATGATCCATATAACATGGTGGACAGATTAAAAAAAAACATAAATAACGACTCTTCTTTATAACCTTAACCTTTATAACCTTATTTTTAAGACTAGGATTATTAACTGATCTAGGAAAGTCATTGAAGCGTTGCTTTTATTAGCAATGTATGGACCATTTTCTAAAGAGCAAACAGCTTCAAGTCTTGAATCAAATCTAAGTTTTCTCTGTTAATGCTCTCTATGTCAGTTCTGACAATTGTCCCTGTTTTAGTATCTCTTGGCATTACAGAATTAGAATTCTGATTTGTTTGTTGGGAATAGGGGGCAAAATTGAGTGTTGTGTTGCCTTTGTTGAATTCTCTTTAGGGTTAATTGCTGCTAATTATACAACTGCTTTTTGCTGTATTTCTGTCCAGTTCTACATCTGAACACAGGGGAAGAAAGAAGACATAGGGAGACTCCAGAAAAAGTAAGATTCCAAGAAAACAGATGAGCATAGCTCACATATAAGACTGCAAATCTGTTCTTTCTTTTATGTATTTTTTAAATATTTTGGTCCAAATATAGAATAGAATCAGTTAGTAGCAACAAGATTCAGCTGTCAACATCTAAGAGATGGTGGGATGGTCAACTGCTGGGTGGAATGTTTAAGTGTTATTCCTGAAGCAAATGAAAAAATAAGCCTAATCACAAAGACATGAAATAAAGTAGGATAGTGAGGCTGGAAAAGGGCTCTCAGCTGGTTCTGATTTATGTTAAATGGCTACGGTGACAAATCAGGGATTCAGTATCATGTGTTTAGCAATTTAGGTTTCAAATGCCACTGGGTAGCTTAGCTTAATTTATTTGACAGAAGTAGTAAGTCTTACTTGTTTGGCAAAATAATAAATGTTCCTACATTTTTAGACTGTATATTTATTTGCTTTGCATATCAAGTTCCTGAGAAATAAAGTTGATGCAAAATTAAGTACCATTAATTAGTGAATTTACTCTAATTCAGTCTAATATACTTAAAAGGCACTGTGGATTTTTAAAACATGGATTACAACAAAAGGAAGAGAAAAGGATGGGTGGTAGAGCCATAAACATGCTGTTCATAGAAGGGAAGTGTAAATTGGCACAATCTTTTCAGTTTCTTTACACTCTCCTCATTCTAACTTTATGGAAACATAACATGGCCCAGGTTCTATGGTGAGATAGATCCAATTTAGTCTTTTTTTTTTTTAAAGTAGGTTCCATGTTACAGGTCTTGAACTCACGACCCTGAGATCAAGACCTGAGCTGAGCTCAAGAGTTGGATCCTTAACCGACTAAGCCACCCAGACATCCCCTAGTCTTGTTTTTCCCTTAACCAAGTCAAATAATGTAAAACTTTTGAATATAAGAGTTGACCCTATTGACAGCAAATCATTTAGGTCCTCCAGTTTATAATTCTAGCACAGGGAAAGGTCCATTACAGCCAACAGGATGTCAGCATTGCTTGTGGCTTAGATGGAACACATGCGAATGACAGAACATGGAAGAAAGCTCTCAGTGCTTCATAGCCTGTGAAGGAGAATTTTAGAAAAGGAGTAAATTTGAAATAAGATTTCATAGGACCATTGACAATCCTAAGTAGGAAAAAAAGGTTTTCCTACAAATGAATGGATAAGTATCTGTTGAGTGACAACTATATATGAAGCATTATAAGTTTTTCTATTCATAAACTCTTTTAATATTTGCCATAGTCTTATCATATAAAGATGGCTAGCTTCATTTTACAGAGGAGAAAATTGAGAGACAGGTATTTAGTTTCGGTCAGATAGCTGGAAGGATGGAAATTGGAGTCCAGTTTTGGCCCCAGCAGCCCAGTTTTCCTTCCGCTTCCATTGCATCACAGTGGCCTATCCTCATAACATCCAAACAGAAACAGTACCAACACCGGAAAGTGGAAAGCTGAGGCCTTTTTCCTGACCCCGAGTCTGCAGTGCTTTCTGTAGGACTTGCTGTCATCATTAGCATTGCCTGCCTACTGCTCTACCTCTTCTGGTCAGAGGAAGCCATAGAAAGATGTTCTCATACCAGTGAGTTCCCTTTGCAGGCACTGACAGACCTTGACAAGTTGATTCATGCTCTGTCGTTCTCAGCAGCATTTTCCTCTCAGCTTTCATCTTCAATATCTTGCATGGTATGCATATGGCAGTAATGCTAATATGCTGTCAGACAAAGGGGGGAGAAAAAGCAGGACACTGATACAGTACTCATATTAGGTAAATCTTCCCCCAGTCAGTACTTTCTATCTTGGGATTATTTTGTAAACACAGACTTCATTAGAAAGCGATTGATCTGAACATCTGGAGGCTCCTACACCAACATGAGCTCCTTCTAATTGTTGTAATGTGGTTCCATTCTGATTTCATGCACGCAATGCAATCTTCATGCACATGCATGTCACTTCATGCACTACTGATTAATTGCACATTTAAAGCATTTGAAAGTATTTGTCTAATATATTTGTGGTTCCCTAGGATTTTCTTCTGTATTTTCCCTGTTTGAACTTTTTCTTGTTCCTTTACCTCTACACCACCTACTAATTAGTCTCTATTCTATAAATAGAAAGTCAGAATTGTGCTTTACCATTTATCTGTTAATTCACATTGGGATTTGGGAGAGTGGCTGGTGTGAATGATGGCTCATAAGAACATTACTTTTTCTACTCTACTAAATAGTCTCATTGAAACACATTGGGATATGAAGATGGTATTTATAAATGCCCACTGCTGATGGGTTAACAGATTGTTTACACATGGGCATGTGTGTGTGGCATGTTACTGCAGGGTTGTACATTCCATCAGGAGAGGTTCTATGATTATGTGTGTTATGAAATTTCAAATAAGGGAAGAACAACAGCTGTAATGGGTCCAATCCAATGATGGCAAAAGGTGAATAAAATTACTCCCTCTGGGAAGCAAACTGCTCATTTAGTGGAGGGAAATTATAATTTCCAAGTAGAACATTTGGCTTGCTAAGAGTGAAAGTGGCTACACAGCTTGATAATAACACCTCGGGCTGTAATAGTACCCTTTCCTTTTGAGAGCTGGGCTCTTTGCTCTTAAATTTATCCTTACAACATTCTTGCAAAGTGGGCAGGCTCAGGTGTTCCTGGACATCCTTTATGGATGGAGAAACTGAGAGGCTGAAAAATTCAGTAATTTTTCCTTGGAAGCTCAGAAATCAAGCTTTAGGCTTGGGCTTCTCAATGTTGGTGTTATTGACATTTTGTCCAAATAATTCTCTGTTGTAGGAGCTGTCCTGTGCACTGTAGAATTTCAGCAGCAACCTGTTATCTGTGCCCTTGATGTCAGAAGAAACTTCCAATTGTGACAACCAAAAATGTTTCCAAATATTGTCAAATGTCCCCTGTCAGCTAAATCACCTCCAATTGAGAACCCCTGATCTAGATTTGTCAGCTTGGATAATCTCCTGTAGTTTGTAAAAAAATCTTAAGACAAATTTAAAATAATTAAAATTTGCTTTGACATTCAGGGTTTCTCCTGTCTCTAATAACAGTTCTTAAGGATTCACCGTTATAAGGAATTTATGTATATTAATTTACTTCATTCCCATAGCAATCCTATTTTACTTGCATTTTACACATAAGAAGACAGAACCGCAGAGAGGTTAGTTGCCCAAGTTTATATAGCTAGGCAGCGGGATTGGCTTCATGGGCATGTGAGCTGTGCAGTTGTACAGGACACAATGTTTAGAAAAATAGAAACATTTTACAAAAGTGTTTAGAAAAAATAAACATTTTAGAAAAATGTTTAGAAAAAATAAACCTGTTTGGTTTATTGGTCTGCTTTTGCTATATTGAAATTCTTAATGAATTTTGAACAAAGTGTCCCACATTTTCATTTTGAGCTGGGCTCCACAAATTATATAGCTAGTCCTGCTAGGAAGTGGAAGAACTAGGATTTGAATCTGGATCATCTAAAGACTATATGCTTAGCCTTTTTACCATACTGTCTCTCTTTTTCTTTTTTTACTTGTTCATTCACTTACTACTGAATGATCAGTAAATTGTACCATGAGTTTATTGTGAGCCAGGAACTAGGCTTTGCAGTGAGAGAGCAATAGAGATACAACGAAAGCCGTCCCTTCTCTCATGAAGCTAACAGTGTCCTGAAAGATACAGATACAGATCTCAGGGTTCTGGGATTGAGCCCAACATTGGGCTCTGCACTCAATGGGGAGTCTGCTTGAAGATTCTCTCTTTCCCTCTCCCTTTGTCCCCCACTCTCTCTCTAAAATAAATAAATCTTAAAAAAATAGTTTAGCAGGGATGGAATGTTGAGTTAGTCACCTGACACTATTATGGTACAGTAACAACCCCACTATTTCCGCTGATTATTGCAACAAAGGCTGATGTCTCACACACATTGCTGGTGATCTGCAATTGAGTTGTGGTGAGTCTCACTGAGTCGCCATTTTAGAATGAAGGCTGGAGAAGCAATTCCTAATTGGTACATGATACTCTCATGACAGAAGGGAGAGATAGAAATGACTGAAATACAGTTCCATTGGCTCATATTCCATTGGTTAAGCAGGCACGTAGCCAAGGTAGTCATGGGAAGGATTCCCCTCCCCATGGCACTATAAGCCCCATGGCAATAGGCAGGAATCTTATATTCCTCTTAAAGGGAGGGCAGAGATTAATTGAGAAAAATAATAGATATTCTGCCAAGTAGGAGTGAGAGGAGAGTAGTAGCAAGAGGTGACATTTTGAAAATTAGCAGGAGCTAAGTTATGTAGAGTCTTACAGATCATATCAAAGTGTTTAGGCCCAATTTATCACTCCTTTCTCTACTTTCTATTAAGTCTTAAGTATCTTACTCAAAAGCTGTTTTCAGATTCAACATAAATCAAGAACAATAATAATAGCAATAAAGAATCAAACAACCCAACTATAATAAACTCAATATACACTAAGTATAAGTGATTCATAGAGGATACTTACATTTTTATAGAAACAAAGGAAAGAATCACAAATTGTGGAATGTCATAGTGGCAATAATATACTGATGAAGGGTGAATTCTTTTTTAATTAATGAAGTAGACTTGACATACAATATTATATTAGTTTCAGGTGTACACCACTGTAATCCTACAATTCTATATAATACTCAGTGTTCACCACAGTAAGTGATATACATCCATCACTGTACAACATTATTATAGTATTTTTGACTATATTTTCTATGCTGTACTTTTTTATGTGCATGAGTTATTTTATAACTGGAATTTTGTAGCTCTTCATTTCCTTTACATATTTTATCCATCCCCACAACCACCTAGCTAAGCAGGGAGTCTGTCCCAGGACCCTGAACTCATGACCTGAGCTGAAATCAAGAGTTGGCTGCTCAACCAACTGAGCCACTGAGGTGCCCTGTTGAAGTGTGAATTTTTATTTTATCTGTGCAGGAGGGAGTTGTTTTTTTTTTTTTTTTTTAAGATTTTATTTATTTATTTGACAGAGAGAGATCACAAGTAGGCAGAGAGGCAGGCAGAGAGAGAGGGGGAAGCAGGGTCCCTGCTGAGCAGAGAGCCTGATGTGGGGCTTGCAGAACACGACCTGAGCTGAAGGCAGAGGCTTTAACCCACTGAGCCACCCAGGCACCCTGGGAGTTTTTTTGAGGTCTCAGAAATCATCCTTCTTATTGTTGCCTTCTAAGTGTGGTTCTACTGATTAAGACCAGTCCACAAATATTTGTTGAGTTCACTCTACACTTTAAGAACTATGGTGATTGCTGAATTAAAATATAGTCAGTGGTACCTGGGTGGCTCTATCTATTAAGAATCTGCTTTTGGTTCAGGTCATGTTCCCAAGGTCCTGGGATCCAGCCCCACAGCAGGTTCCCTACATAGCAGGGAGTCTGCTTCTTTCTTTCTCTCTTCCCACCACCCCCTGCTTGTACTCTCCCACTTGCTTTCTCGCCCTGTCAGATAAATAATTGAAATCTTTAAAAAAAAAATGCAGCTGAGACTGTTGAAAGCCAGCCTGAACATTGAAAAGACTGAGTATCTTGGCCACCAATAGACCTACATTTGATCCTGATTCATTCAGTTAATATCTATAAATTTGGGTATGTTATCTAACATCTTAGAGCCTTGGTTTTCTCATCCGTACCATGGCATTTTAATACCTCCCCCTCAAAAACAAATCTAACAGTAATAACAGTGAACTATCCTTGAGTACTTCTTATGTTCAAGACACAGGGCTAAGAAACTTGCGTTACGATATTTAAAATTTGTCACATTCCTATGAAGTGAATACTGTGCTTCTATAGAGGAGGAAATTGAGAATTAAAGAGTTGTTTAGGCAACTTGCCCAGGGTCAAACATTTAGTATGGCATGGAACCTGAAAATGATTCCAGGTATATGACGGCCAAAGCTCAACTCTTTATTACCACATAATACAAATAATAATGAGAAGAAGAATAAGAGTAGCTAGCCACACTTCCAAGCTCTTAAAAAAAGCTTACTCATTCAATTTGCACAAAAACCCTTTCAGAATATGCAAGTGATATAGAAGCTCAGATTTAATATTATATACATGTAATCATATAGACCTCTATCTATGTATATGTCTTTAGTAACTAAGCACCTTCTATTCTTGGTCGGTAATTATGAGTTAGGTATATTAGGCTAGTTTCTTAAACCTTAATTCTAATCTTCAAGTTTAAGAAAAAATGATAAGCTTATCAGTATTGTCCCTAAAATAAGAATAAATAAATGTTGATGAAAGTGTAAGGTTCTCACTCTTACATAAAAGGTATAGATGATACCAAGTAGATTTTACCAGATATTTTGACTTCTCAGATGTATCTTTTTACTTTTTCTGGGATCCTGGTTATATTTTGGATACTTAAAATGTTAGGATAAAAGACCTATGGATAAGTGAATTATTAATGTAAGTTATTTTCATATTTTCCTATTTCTATGATTTTTTCCCACAGAGTTTGAGTGTAGTCTCTTTATTAGATTATCATGCACAATAGATAATCATTGGCTTTATTTGTCTTATTCCCAGACTCAGTCTAACAAACAGAAATGTCCTATATTTGCCTGACATTATTCAAGATGTTCTATGCATGGTTTCTCTTTTATATGTGTCTCCCCATCTCCCGAAATCAAATTAAAAGACATTACAAGTTGAAAACAATCAGTCTAGATATGCTATTAATCCTTCAGCATAATATTTGGCTGTCATTTTCTAATTAAAACAAGGCTTCCAAAACAATCCTTGATGCATCCAACTCAATGGCTCTTGTGAGCTTCTTTTAAAATATCTTGATACAATCTGAGGTTGAATAGCTAATACTTTTAAGATTTTAGTTATGATGCCAAGTTAAGTATTTATTCTACCCTCAAGCAGCCCTGCTATCTTTAAAAAAACAGTACTATATTTTCTAATCCACAATAGGAAAATTCACATCACTGGCTTCTTTTACCCATGTTAACAAAAGGATTTACCACCACTGAGTCAGGTATTTACTTAGTATGGACAGAATTTCAGTCCCAAACCTTAGGATTTTGTAATCTGCACTTTTGATAAATTCCTCAGGAGATTTTTACACATACTAATATTTGAGACTCACAATTATAGGGATTAGAACATATAAAACTTGTTTTGTCAACATAGATCTATTAGCTATTATACTACTTGGACTATTCCTCAGAGATTTTAGTTTAAAAATATAAACCATAGGTGCTCATTAAAAATGATTTTACTATTTGTTGTTTGGAGATCAAAAGGAGTCTGAGATCTGAGTATTCAATGTTTAGATTAGGTTAATCTAGAAAATTAATCAAACCAATGGCCTAAAAAAAGGGTGCTGGTCATCTTGTGAAATTGTGAAAAAAGACTATCATAAATTTCCCAATAACTCAAAATTTGGTCCATGGACCTGTAGCATCAATATCAACTTGGCCCAGAGCTTGTTAGAAATGTAGAATCTCAGGTCTCACCTTCGATTTACTGAATTAGAACCCACATTTTAATAAGAAGTCCAGGCAATTCATATGCACATTGTTTCTGAAGCATTGCTCTAACAACCTGGTAGTTTTTAGAAAGTGTAGCTTAAATATAGGCTCAGGATTTACACAGGATTCCTATTGTAGTTAAAATATTAAAAAGCACAGTTACTGGAAGTGAATGGTCCTTGCAATAACTAAGGGGCAAATGATGAACCCTTGAATGTTAAGAGGTTTGATGATTGAGCACTGCAGCATTCACTGTTGGCATTAGGTAAAAATGCAAGCCAAGCCGACAGTGGTTCCATAGAATCATAGAGAGGCATTTGAATTATTATTTTTTAATTTTTGAAAGAACTTTCTTATCCAGTGTGGACTATACAGACTATAACATATTAAATATGGAAAAATTACAGATGAAAGGTATGTCTTGGTGGCTAAAAGCTTGGTAAAGAGTCACCTGGGTGGCTCAGTCGCTTAAGTGTCTGGCTTTGGCTCATGTCATGATCCCAGGGTTCTAGGACTGAGTCCCACTGCATGGCTCCCTGCTCAGCGGGGAGCCTGCTTCTCCCTCTGCCACTCCTCCTACTCATTCTCTCAATCTCTCTTTCTCTCTCTCAAATAAATAAATAAATAAATAAATAAATAAAATCTTAAAAAAAAAAAACTTGGTAAAGAGGTTAGAGTGTGTGCATATTGGAATCACTGTATTTATGTTGGTAAAGGAGAGCTACATTTTTATGGCTTATTTTTTGTCTGGTGTAATAAAGAGAAGACGTAACAAATCCAGTGCCCAAGTTCCCCAAGAGAAGGAGGAGAACTCCTTGGACTTATTCAAGTATGAACTGGAAGATCAGAGTTTTTGGAAATCTAGGGTGAACTAAATGTGTACTCATACGGAATTTTTTTTTTTTTAACATCCTATTTATTTGACAGAGAGAGAGAGAGAAAGATCACAAGTAGGCAGAGAGGCAGGCAGAAAGAGAGAGAGAGAGAGGGAAGCAGGCTCCCTGCTGAGCAGAGAGCCCCACGTGGGGCTCATGGGGCTTGATCCCAGGACCCTGAGATCATGACCTGAGCCGAAGGCAGAGGCTTAACCCACTGAGCCACCCAGGCGCCCCATGATATGGAAATTCTTTTCCATTTCCAAACCACTCAGGTTGCATAAACTGGGCAATGTTACTGGAGTCCGTGCAGTCAAGTTATCTAGGTAAGGCTTCAGCTGAAATACGGATTTATCTGTTCTCTCTTGTGACAGAAATGCCTATGTGAGGAGTGAAATATGGGCTTTATAAGTCAGGTTTGTAGTCACTAAACCCAAACAACTTCTTGGTCATCTGTCCTTGACATAATTTCATGACTGAATAAATTAAAATATTGGCTACTTTGAAAAATTCAGCAATAAAGATGTTTATAATTTGGTTTTATTTACTGGTAATTTTGCCTTTTAGTGAATGCCTCTTCTTAAGGATAGACCATTTTAACAGGAGCTATTAAAATGACAAATCTTTTAAAACATTGGAAAGTAAGTCCTTAGATTGGCCATGAATAGGTAAAAAAAAAAAAATGTAGATTAAAAAAAAACAAAAAATATTAAGACCTATTAATTAGTCATTGTCACTTTTTCTTAGAAAATATTTACTTTAGAAGAATTGATATAATGATGCTACAAAGGATAATATTCCACAAATAGTAGCAGTCCATAGTCCTATATATCCCGGTTCATTATCTACTTACTCTTGTAGACACTTAGCACTACAACACACATATTTTCCCATTATAGATGCTTGTTCAACTTTTATGATTTGATCACAGCAGGAGGGGACAATTTTATTTATAGAATAGAGAATAAAGAGATACTCTCCCCTCTCCCTTGCGCATTTTACCCCATCTTCAGTGAACAAAGGCCATCTTTATAGAATATATATTTAATGGTATGGTAAACAATGTGCTCCCAAAGTGGCAAAACAGATGGATTAGGGAAAGGATCAGTCATCCTGGAAGGTTTTTAGACCAGGAAAATAACTTCCTGTAAGTCTCCCATATGAAGAGACATCAACTTTCCTCACCCCATGAAATGTCCTTCCTCTCTTTCCTCTCTCCTATTTCCTCTTCCATCTCCAATAGGGAGAAGAAAAAACCCTCAAGATCCTCTGAACTGTTTTTAGAAAAATAAATTGTCTTTCCTTGGACATGAGATGAATAAGAGTTGGCATTTTTTGTTGTCACTTTAGGTACAGGGGTTAAAGGTCATTATCTAACAGGCATCCAAAGGGAATCAATCTCTCCTTCATAGATCCTGTCAGACGCACCTGAGCCTCCTGGGGGTTGTGCCGAGCAGTTCATGGTCAAAGGCAGGAATGAATATCGGCACTCCAGGAGAGGCTATATTTTTCTGTCAATAGACAGAAGATTGCAGTGTCCTAGACAGGTAATCAGTTATCAAGCACCACAATCAGTTCACGTTTAAACATTAAACAGGTGGGGCAGGAGACAAGTAAAATTTGTCATGTTTACCAGGTTTGCCAAGAACAACCAAAGAACTGCTTTATTCTCTTAAATCAGTTCTAATCTATGTTTCCTGCTGTAAGTTTTTTTGAAGAAATTGAATGATTTTTTTTTCTTTTTCTCCCTGGCAAATGCTTGGTGGATTCTCAATGTGTTAAAAAGCTATGTGTTAAATTATAGGTATATTTTTAAGAAAAAAATTTCCTCCATTTTCCCTTTACCTAATGCATGGACCAGTGAGCCCCAGTGACACACAGCTTCCCTGCTGAATGATAAGAGAAAGAAAATGCAAGAGCTGAAAGCAAAGTTTTCTCTAAGATTAAACACTATCTCATTTGTTAAGACTTCTTTCCGTCCCACCATTAGAAGGAAAGAATACCTTTTCTTTTTTTCTCCCTGATTAGAGGTCTTCACTGGATTCGTGGCAAATAAATTGACAAGCGAGGGCACCGATGACAAGAGAGTGATAATTGATGGTGGCAGGTGGGGGCCTGGTGTACTGGCATGTCCTGTGGAGGGTGAGCCAAGGACATCTATCAATCACATTGGTGACAGCAGCCAGGGAGACTTAATTGGAGATTCATTGAACCTTTAATGATGTGACAGAGAAAAATAAGGATGCTTAAAAGGCTCCTGGGCTATTTCTTTTCCTTCATTCCAATAATTCTCATAGAAAGAGTGGAAAAAAGCAGATAGTGCTCCAGGGTTGAACACTCATTGTTTCCATCAAAGTTAATCACATTGTTTTGAGAGGCAGAGTAGTGAAAGTATTTACCATCAGTCCAATGTAGAATTAAATCTATACTTGAAGATTTAGAGATTTGACTGTTCATGACTTCAGCATAATCAGAAATACCTAGCAAGTGCTGGGATACCGTGTGTTAAACACTGAGTTACAACTAGGGTGCAGAGATTGTCTGTCAGGGTATGGATTTCAAACATAATGAGGAAAGAAATCCTTTATCTAATTTAATGATTTTTTTTTAACCTCATTCTTCTAAAGAGTTCTCTATACTGTACAAAGGTAAATATTTTCAATATTTTCTTTTCTTTTTTTTTTTTGCCAGAAGTTTCAAAATAATTTTATTTGAGAAAGGAAAGGCCCTACAGAAGTATTTGTCCTTTAGAAGCAAGGATTTTTCGTAACATTAGCGGTGCAGGAAAGAAGCCTTCCAGTTTTAAAACACTGTGCATGTACTGTGAAAAAATATGCAGCATCAGGGTGCCTGGGTGGCTCAGTGGGTTAAACCTCTGCCTTTGGCTCAGGTCATGATCTCAGGGTCCTGGGATTGAGTCCTGTGTCAGGCTCTCTGCTCAGCAGGGAGCCTGCTTCCCCCTCCCCACCACCCTGCCTGCCTATCTGCCTACTTGTGATTTCTCTCTGTGTGTCAAATAAATAAATAAAATCTTTAAAAAATATTAGCATCATTTCTGCCATCCAATATCTTGTATTTTCAGATTTATGAGTTTATGAATGTATTTATTTTTTCTGAGTTACAATTTTAGACACCTACTATGCATAATGTGTTTCCCCAGATCAATGAGGCATGGAGGAATTTATAGTCTAGTAAGGGAAGACAGATGCGTACATTACAATGTTACAATGATATAAATAAAAATTAAAGAAGGGAGTATGGTTCTTCCAGGAACAGAGACAGGATGGATATAAGACCACTTGAGTAGCAATTTCTTTTCTCTTGAAAATTCACTGCATTCTGATGGATTCCTGTCTCACATTGAGGTCTTTTATCCATTTTGAGTTTATCTTTGTGTACGGTATAAGAGAATGGTCGAGTTTCATTCTTCTACATATAGCTGTCCAGTTTTCCCAGCACCATTTGTTGAAGAGACTGTCTTTTCCACTGTATATTTTTTCCTGTTTTGTCAAAGATTAATTGACCATAGAGTTGAGGGTCTATATCTGGGCTCTCTACTCTGTTCCACTGGTCTATGTGTCTGTTTTTATGCCAGTACCATGCTGTTTTGGTGATCACAGCTTTGTAGTAAAGCTTAAAATCAGGTAACGTGATGCCCCCAGTTTTATTTTTGTTTTTCAACATTACCTTAGCGATTCAGGGTCTCTTCTGATTCCATACAAATTTTTGGATTATTTGCTCCAGCTCTTTGAAAAATACCAGTGGAATTTTGGTCAGAATGGCATTAAAAGTATAGATCGCTCTAGGCAGTATAGACATTTTAACAATGTTTATTCTTTCGATCCAAGAGCATGGAATGTTCTTCCATCTTTTTGTGTTTTCTTCAATTTCTTTCATGAGTGTTCTGTAGTTCCTCGAGTACAGATCCTTTACCTCTTTGGTTAGGTTTATTCCCAGGTATCTTATGGTTCTTGGTGCTATAGTAAATGGAATTGATTCTCTAATTTCCCTTTCTGTATTTTCATTGTTAGTGTATAAGAAAACCACTGATTTCTGTACATTGACTTTGTATCCTGCCACATTACTGAATTTTTGTATGAGTTCTAGTAGTTTGGGGATGGAGTCTTTTGGGTTTTCCATATAAAGAATCATGTCACCTGCGAAGAGAGAGAGCTTGACTTCCTCATTGCCAATTTGGATACCTTTTTTTCTCTTTGTTGTCTGATTGCTGTTGCTAGGACTTCTAATACTATGTTGAACAAGAGTGGTGAGAGTGGGCATCCTTGTCATGTTCCTGATCTCAATGGGAAGGCTGCAAGCTTTTTCCCATTGAGGATGATATTTGCTGTGGGTCTTTCATAGATAGATTTTATGAAGTTCAGGAATGTTCCCTCTATCCCTATACTTTGAAGCGTTTTAATCAGGAATGGATGCTGGATTTTATCAAATTCTTTTTCTGCATCAATTAAGAGGACCATGTGGTTCTTCTCTCTTCTCTTATTAATTTCTTCTATCACATTGATTGATTTGCGAATGTTGAACCATCCTTGTAGCCCAGAAATGAATCCCACCTGGTCATGGTGGATAATCTTTTTAATGTGCTGTTGGATCCTGTTTGCTAGGATCTTGTTGAGAATCTCAGCAACCATATTCATCAGTGATATTGGTCTGAAATTCTCCTTTCTGGTAGGGTCTTTGCCTGGTTTGGGGATCAGGGTAATGCTGGCTTCATAGAAAGAGTCTGGAAATTTTCCTTCTCTGAAAGTTTGGTAGAATTCCCTAGGGAATCAATCAGGTCCTGGGCTCTTGTTTTTTGGGAGGTTTTTGATCACTGCTTCAATCTCATTACTAGATTTCGATTTATTCAGGTTGTCAATTTCTTCCTGGTTCAATTTTGGGAGTTTATAGTTTTCCAGGAATGCATCCATTTCATCTAGGTTGCTTAGCTTATTGGCATATAACTGTTGATAATAACTTCTGATGATAGTTTCTACTTCCTTGGTGTTAGTTGTGATCTCTCTCCCTTTTCATTCATAATTTTATTAATTTGGGCTTTCTATCTTTTGGATTAGTGTGGCCAATGGTTTATCAATCATCAGAATCCTAGAGGAGAATATAGGCAGTAACCTCTTCAATATCAGCCACAGCAACTTCTTTCAAGATATGTCTCCAAAGGTAAAGGAAACAAAAGCGAAAGTGAACTTTTGGGACTTCATCAAAATCAAAAGCTTCTGCACAGCAAAGGAAACAGTCAGCAAAACAAAGTGGAAGCCCATGGAATGGGAGAAGATATTTGCAAATGACAGTACAGACAAAAGATTGATATCCAGGATCTATAAAGAACTCCTCAAACTCAACACACACAAAACAGACAATCATATAAAAAATGAACAGAAGATATGAACAGACACTTCTCCAATGAAGACATACAAATGGCTATCAGACACATGGAAAAATGTTCATCATCACTAGCCATCAGGGAGACTCAAAACCACATTGAGATACCACCTTACACCGGTTAGAATGGCCAAAATTAGCAAGACAGGAAACAATATGTGTTGGAGGAGATGTGGAGAAAGGGGAACCCTCTTACACTGTTGGTGGGAATGCAAGTTGGTGCAGCCACTTTGGAGAACAGTGTGAAGATTCCTCAAGAAATTAAAAATAGAGCTTCCCTATGACCCTGCAATTGCACTACTGGGTATTTACCCCAAAGATACAGATGTAGTGAAAAGAAGAGCCATCTCTATCCCAATGTTTATAGCAGCAATGGCCACAGTCACCAAACTGTAGAAAGAACCAAGATGCTCTTCAATGGACAAATGGATAAGGAAGATGTGGTCCGTATACACTATGGAGTATTATGCCTCCATCAGAAAGGATGAATACCCAACTTTTGTAGCAACATGGACGGGACTGGGAGAGATTATGCTGGGTGAAATAAATCAAGCAGAGAGAGTCAATTATCATATGGTTTCACTTATTTGTGGAGCATAACCAATAGCATGGAGGAGAAGGGGAGATGGAGAGGAGAAGGGAGTTGAGGGAAATTGGAAGGGGAGGTGAACCATGAGAGACTATGGACTCTGAAAACCAATCTGAGGGTTTTAAAGGGGCAGGGGGTGGGAGGTTGGGGGAACCAGGTGGTGGGTATTGGAGAGGGCATGGATTGCATGGAGCACTGGATGTGGTGCAAAAACAATGAATACTGTTACACTGAAAATAAATTTAAAAAATAAAAAAAAAAAAGAAAATTCATGCCTTCATTGAAATACTTGCTGTAAAAAGTTGTGAATGGAAGAAAATATCCTGGACTTGCTATAGCAGATATTTTATGCTTAATGGTGTCCAAATTTAGCAAAACCGGAGTCATCTTATACGTGGAGATTTTACCACCCCTTCCTCACAGTTTTAAATTCAGCATCTTGTCTCATTTTTTTCTTCTATAAGAAAAAATGACTTAAAACATGACCCATTAATGACTCAGTGGAGAAAAAGGAAATAATTATTTTTTAAATTTTTATTTATTTACTTATTTTTTTTTTTAAGATTTCATTTATTTATTTGACAGAGAGATCACAGGCAGGCAGAGAGGCAGTAGAGAGAAAGAGATGGGGAAGCAGTCTCCCTACCTAGCAGAGAGCCTGATATGGTGCTCAATCCCAGGGCCCTGTGATCTTGACCTGAGCTGAAGGCAGAGGCTTTAGCCCACTGAGCCACCCAGGCACCCCAAAAAAGAAACTAATGAGTTAAAGTTCCCAGGAGGCCAGCATCTTGTCCCACCTAGTGAGAACTTGCTTTTCCTGAGCAGGGTCTCACTTCAACATTTATTCTCAGTATTAAATACTTCAAGAGTTATGACTGTTTAAAGGTTCTCTTAATGGCTGAATTGTGAGTGGGCTTCACCCTACTCAATATTCTCCCCTTAGTTATTATTTTTAGAAAGAGTTGTGTTTATTTCCCTATATTCATGGAGTCCTTTATTTTTATTTTATTTTATTTTTATTTAAAATAAGTTAATTAACATAGAGTATATTATTAGCTTTAGAGGTAGAATTTAGTGATTCATCAGTTGCACAGAACATCCAGTGCTCATTATCAAGTGCCCTACTTAATGCCCATCATCCAGTTACCCTCTCTTCCTTGATCCACCTCTGCTCCAGCAACTGTGTTTGATTCCTGTATTAAGAGTCTCTTATGGTTAGTCTCCCTCTCTGATTTTGTCTAATTTTATTTTTCTCTCTCTTCCCCTATGTTCATCTATTCTGCTTCTTAAATTCTACCTGAGTGAAATCATATAATTGTCTTTCTCTGATTAATATTTCATTTAGCATAATACCCTCTAGTTCCATCCATGTCATTGCAAATGGTAAGATTTTATTCTTTTTGATGGCTGAGTAATATTCCAATGCATATATATCCTACCCCTTCTTTTTCCTTTCATTTATCAGTGGACATCTTGGCTTTATCCATATTTTTGCTATTGTGGACTATTGCTCCTAAAAACATTGGGGTACAGGTGTCCTTTCCAATCACTATGTTTGTGTCCTTTGGATAAATACCCAGTAATGCAATTTCTGGGTTTTAGGGTAATTCTATTTGTAACTTTTTGAGGAACCTCCTTACTGTTTTCCAGAGTGGCTATACCAGCTTGCATTCCCACCAATAGTGTAAGAGGGTTCCCCCTTCTCCACATCCTTGCCAACATCTGTCATTTCCTGGCTTGCTTATTTTAGCTATTCTGACTGGTGTGAGGTAGTATTTCACTGTGGTT
Source organism: Mustela lutreola (assembly GCF_030435805.1). Taxonomy (NCBI): domain Eukaryota; kingdom Metazoa; phylum Chordata; class Mammalia; order Carnivora; family Mustelidae; genus Mustela; species Mustela lutreola. Next base: position 13,504,239 of record NC_081290.1, read on the forward strand.
TTTTTTTTAATTTTTAAATTTTTTATTTTTTATAAACATATATTTTTTTCCCCGGGGGTACAGGTCTATGAATCACCAGGTTTACACACTTCACAGCACTCACTATAGCACATACCCTCCTCAATGTCCATAATCCCACCTCCCTTCTCCCAACCCCCCTCTCCCCAGCAACCCTCAGTTTGTTTTGTGAGATTAAGAGTCACTTGTGGTTTGTCTCCCTCCCAATCCCATCTTGTTTCATTGATTCTTCTCCTACCCCCTTAACCACCCATGTTGCATCACCACTTCCTCATATCAGGGAGATCATATGATAGTTGTCTTTCTCCACTTGACTTATTTCGCAAAGCATGATACCCTCTAGTTCCATCCATACTGTCGCAAATGGCAAGATTTCATTTCTTTTGATGGCTGCATAGTATTCCATTGTGTATATATACCACATCTTCTTGATCCATTCATCTGTTGATGGACATCTAGGTTCTTTCCATAGTTTGGCTATTGTGGACATTGCTGCTATAAACATTCGGGTGCACATGCCCCTTTGGATCACTACGTTTGTATCTTTAGGGTAAATACCCAGTAGTACAATTGCTGGGTCATAGTGCAGTTCTATTTTCAACATTTTGAGGAATCTCCATGCTGTTTTCCATAGTGGTTGCACCAGCTTGCATTCTCACCAAAAGGGTAGGAGGGTTCCCCTTTCTCCGCATCCTCGCCAGCATCTGTCATTTCCTGACTTGTTGATTTTAGCCATTCTGACTGGTGCGAGGTGACATCTCATTGTGGTTTTGATTTGTATTTCCCTGATGCTGAGTGATATAGAGCACTTTTTCATGTGTCTGTTGGCCATCTGGATGTCTTCTTTGAAGAAATGTCTGTTCATGGCCCTTGCCCATTTCTTGATTGGATTATTTGTTCTTTGGGTGTTGAGTTTGCTAAGTTCTTTATAGATTTTGGACACTAGCCCTTTATCTGATATGTCGTTTGCAAATATTTTCTCCCATTCTGTCGGTTGTCTTTTGGTTTTGTTAACTGTTTCCTTTGCTGTGCAAAAGCTTTTGGTCTTGATAAAATCCCAATAGTTCATTTTTGCCCTTGCTTCCCTTTCTTTTGGCGATGTTCATAGGAAGATGTTGCTGCGGCTGAGGTCAAAGAGGTTGCTGCCTGTGTTCTCCGCAAGGATTTTGATGGATTCCTTTTGTACATTGAGGTCCTTCATCCATTTTGAGTCTATTTTCGTGTGTGGTGTAAGGAAATGGTCCAATTTCATTTCTCTGCATTTATTGAAGAGGCTGTCATTTTTCCATTGGACATTCTTTCCTGCTTTGTCGAAGATAAGTTGACCATAGAGTTGAGGGTCTATTTCTGGGCTCTCTATTCTGTTCCACTGATCTATGTGTCTGTTTTTGTGCCAGTACCATGCTGTCTTGATGATGACAGCTTTGTAATAGAGCTTAAAGTCCAGAGTTGTGTTGCCACCAACTTTGGCTCTCTTTTTCAATATTCCTTTGGCTATTCGAGGTCTTTTCTGGTTCCATATAAATTTTAGGATTATTTGTTCCATGTCTTTGAAAAAGATGGATGGTATTTTGATAGGAATTGCATTAAATGTGTAGATTGCTTTAGGTAGCATAGATATTTTCACAATATTTATTCTTCCAATCCAGGAGCATGGAACATTTTTCCATTTCTTTGTGTCTTCCTCAATTTCTTTCATGAGTACTTTATAGTTTTCTGAGTATAGATTCTGTGCCTCTTTGGTTAGGTTTATTCCTAGGTATCTTATGGTTTTGGGTGCAATTGTAAATGGGGTTGACTCCTTAATTTCTCTTTCTTCTGTCTTGTTGTTGGTGTAGAGAAATGCAACTGATTTCTATGCTTGATTTTATATCCTGACACTTTATTGAATTCCTGAAAAAGTTCTAGCAGTTTTGGAGTGGAGTCTTTTGGGTTTTCCACATATAATATCATATCATCTGTGAAGAGTGATAGTTTGACTTCTTCTTTGCTGATTTGGATGTTTTTAATTTCCTTCTTTTGTTTGATTGCTGAGATTAGGACTTCTAGTACTATGTTGAATAGCAGTGGTGATAATGGACATCCCTGCCGTGTTCCTGACCTTAGCGGAAAAGCTTTCAGTTTTTCTCCATTGAGAATGATATTTGCAGTGGGTTTTTCATAGATGGCTTTGATGATATTGAGGTATGTGCCCTCTATCCCTACACTTTGAAGAGTTTTGATCAGGAAGGGATGCTGTACTTTGTCAAATGTTTTTTCAGCATCTATTGAGAGTATCATTTGGTTCTTGTTCTTTCTTTTATTGATGTGTTGTATCACATTGATTGATTTGCAGCCCTGGAATAAATCCCACTTGTTCGTGGTGAATAATCCTTTTAATGTACCATTGAATCCTATTGGCTAGTATTTTGGTGAGAATTTTCGCATCTGTGTTCATCAAGGATATTGGTCTATAGCTCTCTTTTTTTGATGGAATCCTTGTCTGGTTTTGGGATCAAGGTGATGCTGGCCTCATAAAATGAGTTTGGAAGTATTCCTTCCATTTCTATTTTTTGGAACAGTTTCAGGAGAATAGGAATTAGTTCTTCTTTAAATGTTTGGTAGAATTCCCCCGGGAAGCCGTCTGGCTCTGGGCTTTTGTTTGTTTGGATATTTTTGATGACTGTTTCAATCTCCTTACTGGTTATGGGTCTGTTCAGGCTTTCTATTTCTTCCTGGTTCAGTTGTGGTAGTTTATATGTTTCTAGGAATGCATCCATTTCTTCCAGATTGTCAAATTTGTTGGTGTAGAGTTGCTCATAGTATGTTCTTATAATAGTTTGTATTTCTTTGGTGTTAGTTGTGATCTCTCCTCTTTCATTCATGATTTTATTTATTTGGGTCCTTTCTCTTTTCTTTTTGATAAGTCTTGCCAGTGTTTTATCAATCTTATTAATTCTTTCAAGGAACCAGCTCCTCGTTTCATTGATTTATTCTATTGTTTTTTTTGGTTGATTTCTGCTCTGATCTTTATGATTTCTTTTCTCCTGCTGGGAGAAAAGGGTTTCTTTCTTGTTCTTTCTCCAGCTCCTTTAGGTGTAGGGTTAGGTTGTGTGCCTGAGACCTCTCTTGTTCCTTGAGAAAGGCTTGTACCACTATGTATTTTCCTCTCAGGACTGCCTTTGTTGTGTCCCACAGATTTTGAACCTTTGTGTTTTCATTATCATTTGCTTCCATGAATTTTTTCAATTCTTCTTTAATTTCCTGGTTGATCCATTCATTCTTTAGAAGGATGCTGTTTAGTCTCCATGTATTTGGGTTCTTTCCAAATTTCCTCTTGTGATTGATTTCTAGCTTCAGAGCATTGTGGTCTGAAAATGTGCAGGGAATGATCCCAATCTTTTGATACCGGTTGAGACCTGATTTAGGATCAAGGATGTGATCTATTTTGGAGAATGTTCCATGTGCACTGGAGAAGAATGTGTATTCTGTTGCTTTGGGATGAAATATTCTGAATATATCTGTGATGTCCATCTGGTCCAGTGTGTCATTTAAGGCCTTTATTTCCTTGCTGATCTTTTGCTTGGATGATCTGTCCATTTTAGTGAGGGGAGTGTTAAAGGCCCCTAATCTTACTGTATTATTGTTGATGTGTTTCTTTGATTTTGTTATTAATTGGTTTATATAGTTGGCTGCTCCCACATTGGGGGCATAGATATTTAAAATTGTTAGATCTTCTTGTTGGACAGACCCTTTGAGTATGATATAGTGTCCTTCCTCATTTCTTATTATAGTCTTTGGCTTAAAATCTAATTGATCTTATATAAGGATTGCCACTCCTGCTTTCTTCTGATGTCCATTAGCATGGTAAATTCTTTTCCACCCCCTCACTTTAAATCTGGAGGTGTCTTTGGGCTTAAAATGAGTTTTTTGTAGGCAACATGTAGATGGGTTTTGTTTTTTTTATCCATTCTAATACCTTGTGTCTTTTGACTGGGGCATTTAGCCCATTTACGTTCAGGTTAACTATTGAAAGATATCAATTTAGTGCCATTGTATTGCTTTTAAGGTGACTGTTCCTGTATATTGTCTCTGTTCCTTTATGATCTACCACTTGTAGGCTCTCTCTTTGCTTAGAGGACCCCTTTCAGTATTTCCTGTAGAGCTGGTTTGGTGTTTGCAAATTCTTTCAGTTTTTGTTTGTCCTGGAAGCTTTTAATCTCTCCTTCTATTTTCAATGATAGCCTAGCTGAATATAGTATTCTTGGATGCATGTTTTTCTCATTTAGTGCTCTGAAAATATCATTCCAGCTCTTTCTGGCCTGCCAGGTCTCTGTGGATAAGTCAGCTGCCAATCTAATATTTTTACCATTGTATGTTACAGACTTCTTTTCCCGGGCTGCTTTCAGGATTTTCTCTTTGTCACTAAGACTTGTAAATTTTACTATTAGGTGATGGGGTGTGGACCTATTCTTATTGATTTTGAGGGGCGTTCTCTGCACCTCCTGGATTTTGATGCTCGTTCCCTTTGCCATATTGGGAAAATTCTCTCCAGTAATTCTCTCCAGTATACCTTCTGCTCCCTCTCTTTCTTCTTCTTCTGGAATCCCAATTATTCTAATGTTGTGTCGTCTTATGGTGTCACTTATCTCTCGAATTCTCCACTCGTGGTCCAGTAGCTGTTTGTCCCTCTTTTCCTCAGCTTCTTTATTCTCTGTCATTTGGTATTCTATATCACTAATTCTTTCTTCTGCCTCATTTATCCTAGCAGTGAGAGCCTCCATTTTTGTTTGCCCCTCATTAGTAGCTTTTTTGATTTCAACTTGGTTAGATTTTAGTTCTTTTATTTCTCCAGAAAGGACTTTTATATCTCCCGAGAGGGTTTCTCTAGTATCTTCCATGCCTTTTTCAAGCCTGGCTAGAACCTTGAGAATTGTCATTCTGAACTCTAGATCTGACATATTACCAATGTCTATATTGATTAGGTCCCTAGCCTTTGGTACTGCCTCTTGTTTTTTATTTTGTGGTGAATTTTTTCGCCTTGTCATTTTGTCCAGAAAGGAGTATATGAAGGAGGAAGTAAAATACTAAAAGGGTGGCAACAACCCCAGGAAAATATGCCAAATCAGAAGAGATCCCAAATCGTGTGGGGAGAAAGGGGATAAAAAGAAGTTCAGAAAGAGGAAAAGAAATGAAAAGAAAAGAAACAATTAAAAAAAGAAAACGAATAAAGAAAAAGTATAAAAAGAAAAAAATATATATATTAGATAAACTAGTTAAAAAACGTTACAAAAGAAAAGGGTAAAAGTTAAAAAAAATCTAGCTGAAGAAGGAAAAAAATTGAAAAAAAAATTAAATTAACTGCAAGACTAAAGAATCATGGGGAGAAAGCCACGGGAGAGAGTTCCGTGCTTTGCTTTTTCCTCCTCTGGAATTCTGCTGTTCTCCTTGGTATTGAAACTGCACTCCTTGGTAGGTGAACTTGGTCTTGGCTGGATTTCTTGTTGATCTTCTGGGGGAGGGGCCTGGTGTAGTGATTCTCAAGTGTCTTTGCCCCAGGCGGAATTGCACCACCCTTAGCAGGGGCCTGGGTGAGTAATCCGCTTGGGTTTGCTGTCAGGAGCTTTTGTTCCCTGAGCGCTTTCCTTAGAGTTCTGGTGGATGGGAATACAAATGGCGGCCTCCTGGTCTCTGGCCCAGAGGAGCCGAGAGCCCGGGGCCCCACTCCTCAGTGCACCCTCAGAGAACAGCGCCCAGTTACTCCCATCTGACCTCCGGCTGTGCTCCGAGCTCACCGAGCCTGCAACCGGTTCAAGGTAACCCCGAGCTGTGAGCTCACTGTCAGCTCTGTCTCTGTAGCCGGCTTTCCTGTTCTAATACCCGCAAGCTCTGCGACACTCAGACACCCCCGATCCTTCTGTGACTCTGTGGGACCTGAGGCCACACTGACCCCACATGGGCTTCACCCAGGTTTAGCCTCTGGAGCGATTTCGCTCAGTGGAACAGATTTTTAAAAGTCCTGGTTTTGTGCTCCATTGCTCCACTGCTTGCTGGGAGCCAGCCCTTCCTCCTGGGGTCTATCTTCCCATCGCTTTGGATTCACTTCTCTGCCAGTCCTACCTTTCAGAAAGTGGTTGATTTTCTGTTTCTAGAATTGCTGTTCTTCTTCTCTTCGATCTGCCGATGCATTTGCAGGTGTTTGCAATCTTTAGATAAGCTATCTAGCTGATCTCCTGCTAGCTGAAGTAGTCTCAGACTGCTACTTCTCCGCCATTTTGACTCCTCCCCCTCACTGTGGTTTTGATTTGTATTTCTCTGTGGCTGAGTGATGTTGAGCATTTTTTCATGTGTCTCTTGGCCATTTGGATGTCTTCTCTGCAGAAGTATCTGTTCACGTCTTCTGGCCATTTCTTGACTGGATTATTTGTTCTTTTTTGGGTGTGAGTTTGATGAGTTCTTTATAGATTTTGGATACTAGCCCTTTATCTGATAAGGCATTTGCAAATATCTTCTTCTATTCTGTCAGTTGTCTTTTGGTCTTGTCAACTGTTTCCTTTGCTGTGCTGAAGCTTTTAATCTTCCTGAAGTCCCAATAGTTCATTTTCTGCTTTTGTTTCCCTCGACATTGGAGATGTTTCTAGCAAGAAGTTGCTGAAGCTGAGATTGAAGAGGTTGCTGCCTGTGTTCTCTAGTATTTTGATGGATTCCTGTCTCATGTTGAGGACTTTCATCCCTTTTGTTTATTTTTGTGAATGGTGTAAGAAAGTGATCCAGTTTTGTTCTTCTGCATGTGGTTGTCCAATTTTCCTAACACCATTTGTTGAAGAGGCTGTATTTTTTCCATTGGATATTCTTCCCTCTTTGTTGAAGATTAGTTGACCATAGAGTTGAGGGTCTATTTCTGGGTTCTATGTTCTATTACATTGATGTATGTGTCTATTTTTGTGCCAACACCATACTGTCTTGATGATTACAGCTTTGTAATACAGCATGAAGTCCAAAATTGTGATGTCACAGATTTGTTTTTCTTTTTCAACATTCCTTTGGTTATTGGGCTCTTTTTTTGGTTCCATACAAATTTTATGATTACATCTTTCAGCTCTGTGGAAAATGTTGATGGTATTTTGGTAGGGATTGCATTGAATGTGTAGATTGCATTGGGTAACACAGACATTTTTTTGTGTGTGTGGAAATAGTTGCTGATTTAATATTGAAGGTACTTTTAAAAAATTTAGCAATATTTAATTTTATTATTTTACTGTATTATTTTATCTTATTATTTTATTTTATATTTTTGTGTAAATTGCCATGACCTTCTAGTAAGCAATGACCTTTTTTCCTTTTTTCCATTTTATTTTTATTTCTTTTCAGTGTTCCAAAATTCATTGTTTATGCACGACACCCAGTGCTCCATGCAATATGTTTCCTCCTTAATACCCACCACCAGGATCACCCAACCCCCCACCTCCCATACCCTCCAAAACCCTCAGTTTGTTTCTCAGAGTTTACAGCCTCTCATGGTTTTTTTCCCCCTCTGATTTCCACCATCTCATTTCTTCTCTCCATCTCCCAATGTCATCTGTGTTATTCCGTGCTCCACAAGTAAGTGAAACCACATGATACTTGACTCTCTCTGCTTGACTTATTTCACTCAGCATAATCTCTTCCAGTCCTGTCCATATTGATATAAAAGTTGGGTATTCATCTGTTCTGATGGAGGCATAATACTCCATTGTATATATGGACCATCTCTTCTTTATCCATTCATCCATTGAAGGGCAACTTGATTTGTTCCACAATTTGGCGACTATGGCCATTGCTGCTGTGAACATTGGGGTACAGATGGCCCTTCTTTTCACTACATCTGTATCTTTGGGGTAAATACCCAGTAGTGCAATTGCATTGTCATAGGGAAATCTACTTTTAATTTCTTAAGGAATCTCCATACTGTTTTCCAAAGTGGCTTCACCAACTTGCATTCCCACCAACAGTGTAAGAGGGGTCTGCTTTTTCCACATCCAACACTTGTGTAACATAGACATTTTAACAATATTTGTTCTTCAAGTCTATGAGCTTGGAATGCTTTTCCATTTCTTTGTGTCTTCCTCAATGTTTTTCATAAGTGTTTTAGAGTTTTCAGAGTACAGTTCCTTTACCTCTTTGGTGAGGTTTATTCCTAGGTATCTTATGGTTTTGGATGCAGTTGTAAATGGGATTGATTTTTTGATTTGTCTTTCTCCTGCTTCATTGTTAGTGTATAGAAATGCAACTGACTCTGTGCACTGATTTTTATAACCTGCCACTTTACTGAATTCCTGTATGAGTTCTAGAAATTTTGGGGTAGTATTTTGGGTTTTCAACATAGACTATCATGTCATTTGCAAAGAATGAAAGTATGACCTCGTCTTTGCTGATTTGGATGTCTTTCAATTCTTTTTGTTGTCTGATTGCTGAAGCTACAGCTTCCGGTGCTATGTTGAACAACAGTGGGGATAGTGGACATCCCTGTTGTGTTCCTGATCTTAGGGGAAAAGCTCTCAGTTTTTCCCCTTTGAGGATGATATTTGCTATGTGTTTTTTCCTATATGGCTTTTATGATATTGAGATATGTTCCCCTATTCCTTTGATGCAGAGCTTTAATCAAGAAAGGATTCTGTACCTTGTCAATTGCTTTTTCTGCATCTGTTGAGAGGATCATATAGTTTTTGTCCTTTCTTCTATTAATGTGCTGTATTACATTGATTGATTTGTTAATATTAAATCTCTCTTGCGGCCCAGGAATAAATCCCGCTTGGTCATGGTAAATAATCCTTTTTATGTACTGTTGGGTCCTATTGGCTAGTATCTTGGTGAGAATTATGGCATCTATGTTCATCAAGGATATTGCTCTGTAAGTCTCCTTTTTGGTGGAGTTTTGTTTGGTTTTGGGATCAAGGAAATGCTGGCCTCAAATATTTTGTTTGGAAGTTTTCTTTCCATTTCTATATTTTGAAATTGCTTCAGAAGAATAGATACTAATTATTTTTTAAATGTTTGGTAGAATTCCACTGGGAGGCCATCTGGCCCTGGACTCTTGTTTTTTGGGAGATTTTTGATTACTGCTTCAATTTCATTGGTGTTTATGGGTCTGTTCAGGTTTTCTGTTTCTTCCTGTTTCAGTTTATATGTTTCTAGGAAAGCATCCATTTCTTCCAGATTGCCTAATTTGTTGTCATATACTTGCTTATAATATGTTCTTAAAATTGTTTGTATTTCTTTGGTGTTGGTTGTGATCTATCCTTTTTCATTTATGATTTTATTTATTTGGGTTTTTTCTCTTTTCTTTTTGATATGTCTGGCTTGGGATTTATCAATCTTATTAATTCTTTCAAAGAACGAGTTCCTAGTTTTGTTGATCTGTTCTATCATTCTTTTGGTTTCTGTTTTATTGATTTCTGCTCTAATCTTTATTATTTCTCTTTTCCTGCTGGCTTTGGGCTTTATTTGCTGTCTTTCTCCAGCTCTTTTATGTGTAAGTTTAGGTTGCGTATTTGAGACTTTTCTTGTTTCTTGAGAAAGGCCTATATTGCTATATATTTCTCTCTTAGGATCACCTTTACTGCATGGATGCCTTTAAAGGACAACTCACAGAGGCAAAAAATACATTAAGTAGGAAACTATACCACAGCAAAGAACTTCTGTCATCAATATTGTGAACTGCTGCTACTAGCCAAGTGTATAGCACTTTCCAGAAAAAAAGTGGTTAAAATTATTTCAAACATGTTCTATGGTGGAATAAAAACACATTGATTATAACACTTAGAGGATAAATTTTGAAAAGGAAGTCTTAGAATAAAATGTTACGTAGTTTTGTTGTGCTAGTTTCACTGAAAATTTTTTATTGAAGTACAATTAACATACAGTGTTATATTAGTTTTAGTGGTACAATGTAATAATTTTACAATTCTCTGTCTACCCAGTGTGCATCATGATAAGTGTACCCTTAATCCCTTTAATCTATTTCACCCATCTCCCCACTCACTCCCCTTTGGCAACTACCAGTTTATTTTTATATTTATGGGCCTTTTTTTTTTCTTTTTTTTTTCTTTTTGGTGTCTTTTTGTCTTTGTTCATTTGTTTTATTTCTTAAATTCCACTCATATGAAATCATATAGCATTTGTCTTTTTTGTCTTATTTCACTTAGCATTACACTCTCTAGATATACATACATTGTTGCAAATAGCAAGATCTCATTCCTTTTTATGATTGAGTAATATTCCTCTCTCTCTCTCTCTCTCTCTGTGTGTGTGTGTGTGTGTGTGTGTGTGTGTGTGGTTGTCACATCTTCTTTATCCATTTATCTATTGATGGATAGTTGGGTTGCTTCCATGTGTTGGCTGTTTTCAATAATGCTGCAATAAACATTGTGTGCATATATCTTCTTGAATTAGTGTTTTCATTTTCTTTGGGTAAATATCCAGTAGTGGAATTACTGGATCATATAATAAATCTATTTTTAATTTTTTGAGGAAACTCGATACTGTTTCCCATAGTGGCTGCACCAAATTGCATTCCCACCAACAGTGCATAAGGGTTTCTTTTTCTCCACATCCTTACCAACACTTGTTTTTTCTTGTCTTTTTGATTCTAGCCATTATGACATGTGTAAGGTGATATCTCTTTGTGGTTTTGGTTGACATTTCTGTGATTAGTGATGTTGAGGATCTTATGTCTGTTTTCCATTTGTATGTCTTCTTTGAAAAAATGTCTTTTCAGATCCTTTGCCCATTTTTAGTCAGAATATTTGGTTTTTGGTATTGAGTTGTATAAGTTATTAATATAATTTGGACATTAACCCCCTAACAGATATATCATTTGCAAAAATCTCCCATTTATCAGGTTGCTTTTTTGTTTCATTGACAGTTTCCTTCACTGTGCGAAGTCTTTTAATTTTGGTGTTGCCCCAATAGTTTATTTTTTCTTTTGCTTCCCTTGCCTGAGGAAATGTGTAGAAAAATATTTCTGCAGCCAACACCAAAGAAATTACTACCCATGTTTTCTTCTAGAAGTTTTATGGTTTCAGGCATCATATTTAGGTCTTTAATCCGTTTTGAGTTTATTTTTCTGTATGGTGTAAGAATGTGGTCCAGTTTAATTCTTCTGCATGTAGCTGTCCAGTTTTCCTGGCACCATTTGTTGAAGAGACTGTCCTTTCTTCATTGTATATTCTTGCCTTTTTTGTTGTTTTTTTAGATTAATTGACCAGATTAATATGGGTTTATTTCTGGGCTCCTTATTCTGTTCTATTTATCTATGTGCCTATTTTTGTGCCAGTACCACATTCTCTTGATGTTAGGAGAATTTTCTCATCTATAATCCCTTTTTCAGGATGATCAAGTATTGTAATTAATTTTCTGAGATTCTAGGATGATGCTTTTCCTAGTTTAGAAAATTATCTGTGGAATATGTTGTTTAGAAACCATCAGCACAGACAATGCACCAATTCAAGATCTTTTTAGAAATAGAAATAGGGACTGCGAAGGTTATAATCATTCTTTGTCAGTATTTTGATCAAATCATCACTGGGATATTTGAATCTCCCTTATGATATTACCATAAAATATTAATCCCATTCAAGATGTACACCTGCAGAAAGGTAGAGTCCATCTTCTAAGGCAGCTCATTCTATCTTTCATGGTTCTGTCTGTTAAGTACTTTTTCTTATGTTGGCCTCCTTGTAATACCCAGGTTGTGGCCTGGACTCATCTTTTCTTTTTGGACATTTAGAATAAACAGAACAGCTGGACATGGGAGGTTTTCTGCTTTTTGAAGATGATTATCCTTTTCCATCTGTTTCTCATTAAAAAAGAAATTCTCATTTCATTTAACCATCCTTATCATGTTATAGTCTTAAGTTCTCTTATCAAAACTGCTTTACTTTGCATTGACCTGATTATGGTTCAGTATCTGTGGATTCTTCATAGAGCATCTCACCAATAATTGAACACAATTCCTGGAAAGATCTGACCAGGTTTGAGCTGAGTAGGGCAGCTTTTTCTTAACTGCTAGTTGCATCTCTTTTAAATTTCTTCTTGCAGTTTTCAGTCCCAAATGACAGCTTGTATATTTTGTCATCTTGGTTGTTCCTTCTAATATATATCCTCTTTAATCAGCTTTGTGTCATCTATAAATTTGACAGTAACAACAGAGAAGTATGTATTCTCACACATGTAAAAACAATGGAATTTCTTCATTTAGTGATTATAAAGTTGATTTGCTGGAAATCATTCTTTTTCAAAATTATTTTTAAAATTATTTTTCATTAGCATATAGTATATTATTTGTTTCAGAGGTATAGGTCTGTGAATCACCAGTCTTACACAACTCACAGCACTCATCATAGTACATATGCTATGTCCATTATCCAGCCACCCTATTCTTCCCACCTCTCTCTCCTCCAGCAACCCTCAGCTTGTTTCCTGAGATTAAGAGTCTCTTATGGTTTGTCTCTCTCCCTGGTACCATCTTGCTTTATTTTCCCCTCCCTTCCCCTTCCACCCTCCAGTCTTCCTCTCAAATTCCTTGTATCAGAGAGATCACATGATAGTTGTCTTTCTCTGGTTGATTTATTTTGCTTAGAATGATACCCTCTAGTTCCATCCACATTGTTGCAAAGAGCAAGATTTCATTTTTTTTAATGGCTGAATAGTAGTCTCCGTGTGTGTGTGTATGTGTGTGTGTGTGTGTATGTGTGTGTGTATCACATCTTCTTTATCCATTTATCTGTTGATGGATATCTAGGCTCTTGAAATGTTCTTTACAGAGAAACTTCTAACATTCACTGCTGATTATGCTTATCACGTGAAGGATTAAGAACATTAATACTGTGTCTCAGCTCGCTCTGGTGTATATGACCATCTTAGAGATCTTTCAATACTCTGACTCACTAAGTACAGTAATATATATTATTGATAAAATATAATGGGTTTTAGCTTACTATAACTTTCCTTTTAAATATGTTATTTGGATAGCCATGGATTTTGATATTCCTTTTGGGATTTTAAATATTTGTGAAATTCTGAGGTTAACTTTCTCTTCACTGTGACAATTCATGATGACTTAGGAAAGTTGTACTATGAATACTGAAGATATTTAGGAAACAATTTCATGGAACTACTATAAAAATGATGTTGACAGCTGTCTAAGCTGGAACTATAGAAAAACCACTTTGCTAATGTAGTCTTTATTATGATTAGCAATAGTGAAACATCTTGGATTTTATTTTTCTAATTCCATTAAAATGATAAATCCTAACCTGGTACTTATTGGCTCTTAAGATTAAAAAACTATTATAAAAGAATATGGATTAAACAAAAAAGATTATTTATAATAAAAACTACTAATGATATCTATCGAGGGTCTACTATACTATGACACTATGTAGTTTACATAGGTTAATATTCATACACTTCATGATTAACTTTCTAAGCTAATTCTTTTGATCTCTGTTCTTTATTTAAAGGGTCATCAAACTACAGCTTGATATGGTCATATCATACATATTTGTCTTACAGGGCAAATATAGTCTGTGTATGGATAGGTTTTGTATCCAGTGAGTTCAGAATGTTTTTTACATTCTTAAATTCTTGGGGAAAATAATCAAAAGAACAATTATATTCCATAATATGTGCAAATTACATAAGATTAAAGTTTCCATAAAGTCTTTTTGGAACACAGCTATACTCATTCATCTATCTGTTGTCTATGGCTGCTTTCATGCTTCTGTGGAAGAAGTGAATAATTGCAATAGAGCTGATAGAGTATGCAAGGTCCAAATATTTACCGTCTGGCCCTTAACAGTAAACATTTGCCAATCCCTGCTGTAGATAATAAAAATGAGGCTTTATATTTTTAAGTGATTTCTTTAAGGAACATTAGGTTAATTGAAATAACAATTTCTCTTCTAATTGATTTCTTTTATATTTCAAGTAATTTTGAACAGAATCCCAACTAAATATTAACATATTATATATATATGTGTATATATATACACATATATATATATACAGAGAGAGTGAGAGAGAGACAGACAGACAAGTTGGAAATAAGATAACAAAGTGTTTTTTTTTTTTTAAAGATTTTATTTATTTATTTGAGAGAGAGAGTGAATGAAAGAGAGAGAGAGAGAAAGAGAGAGATTACACAAGCCTGGGGAGAGGCAGAGGGAGAAGCATATTCTCTGTTAAGCAGGGAGCCTGATGTGATTAGATCCCAGGACCTTGGGATCATGACCTGAGCTGAAGGCAGATGCTTAACTGACTGAACCACCCAGGCACCCCTAAGAGAGCAAAGTTTACTTTTTAAATAAATTTTAAATCTTAGGATTTACAAGTATTATGTGTATCTTTGTGTATCCCAAAAGCAAGAAGTATATGTTGACAGAAAAGCAATTAAAGACTGTAGGAAGTAAAATGCTGATGGAATGGGTGGATGTGAACCCTTAAGTCTATAAACTCTCACTAAGATTTTGGTTAGGCAATCAATGCAGTAGGAAGGCTTTTTGTCCCATTCTGGATTTATGTTTTTCCATTTCTGAAACTTCACTGATTAAACCTCCATAATATGGCATTGAAAATGTCATTTGAGAGGGAACATATACAGATGCTTGGAAGTGAACGGTTCCTGTGTTAATGAAATGGTGATCTAAATTAAATAAGATAATGCACATGAAGCACCTGCCAGAAACTTTAGTAGAGAGTCAATAAGCCATAGCCATCACCATGGTTTTAGAAAATCATGACTGGAATATCTATAATCATCAGAGTAATCCCAGTGTTAAAGTGCTTTAGACTAGACCCAAGATGAAATCACTTATTCTAAGCAAATGGAAACAACTAAATTTCTATCCTTGGCTCTCCTAGGAAAGGAAAGGAAAAGTCACCCAATCAGCACTTGCTTGCTCAGTTCAAATTACTTAACCTAACTCTAAGATTTCCTTTTGTTTCTACAAGGAAAGTAGCCCTGCTTTAACCAATCCCCAGATTGCCAGGATATATAACTTTCTTGTTCCTGCTCCATTTGATCTACAAAATATCTCAACCTGGGGTCCCTGGGTGGTTCAGTTGGTTAAGCACCTGATTCTTGATTTCTGCTCAGGCCATGATCTCAATGTCATGAGATTGAGCCCTGAGTTAGGCTCTGTGATATGCAAGGAGTTTGCTTAAGATGCTCTCTCTTTTTCTCCCTCTGTTCCTCCCCACCCCTTCTAAAAAAAAAACAAAAAACAAAAAAACAAAAAACAACTCAGCTTAAACAGTCCTTTGAACCTCCTTTCTCTCTACTAGACTGGATTCATGAATGACTGAATTAAGGCCCATTAGATCATGAACTTGTCTGTGAAAAATTTTCTTTCAATAGCAGAAACCTAGATACTTTGGGTCATTCCTTCAGATCTTCTTGCACATGTCTTCTTGTACGTTTCCTTGTGCTAGCTGGTGAGGATTCAAGATGATTAAAGCAAAGAAGAAATTATTATTTTATTGGAGAATACTGATTAAATGTAATTTTCATGTTATAAAGGCTGCCAAACAACTAAAGTAGGTAATAAACATGTTTGCTCCTTCTACACTTGCCCTCTGGAGCCAGGAAGTCTTAAGATAAAGTCCTTTCCCCTTTGTTTGGGATTTATATTGAAACTAATAGTTGGAAGGTATACTCCTTTATTATCAGTGGTCACAATTCCTTTACCTTTGGGATGAGGAAACTGAAACTCAGATAGGTAAGATAATCTGCCCAAAACAGAGTCAGGGCTAACACTGGGCTCTGGATTATTCCATTGTGTCATCATGCATTCTCTTCCAGATTCAAAGGTTGGAAAATTTATTCCTTATGAAGAGTAAATCCTTTATCCTCTTCTTTGGAGTTTCCTTCTAAAGATATTTCCTAGTTTCCATGGGTAAGCCATGTTGGAAGCTCAGCTAGTCTGTCTTGCAAATTCTATCATACCATAATGTCTATTTCAAAGCTTTTCCTGGGATATGAAATCCTTGATGATAAAGCCTGACTCTGGAGCAGGAATAGAGAAGATTTATATATACTGGGAAATGCAAACTCAAATGCCAGAGAAGTGTCAGACAAGTAATGACTGTTTATAAATTATAAAAGTTTAGGAGATGAAAGACAATAGGGAGTAGTAGGGTATGTGCTCAGTTAGAGAAGAAATGCCTAACAGAAAGGGCAGCTGTTATTCAGCTGATCTGATTGTTACCATGCAGGAGTGTCATTCCAAATTTGCTAAATCCTCTGATAATTCAAAGAAGCTGGAAATCTAGACCTTTAAATGTGGAAATGTTCCGATTTTCTTGTTCCTGTGTAGGTCAAGCAAAACAATCTGTGGCCTAGTTTGGACTTTTAGGAAAGATCTTTAGTAATGAAAATCCATAAAATTATCATTGAAAAATGAGAGTTTTACATGCAATTTGGGTTATAGGGTTTACAGTTTAATATTTTATAACTTTTCTTTTTCATTCTGGGAACAAGAGCAAGCTATGATTAGCCTGTAGATTCAGTGTGGCTTTGTGGGTGAAACATTAGATTGCATCAAACAGCTCTGCTTTTTTTTGTTTTCTGCTTGAAAAAACTGACACTTGTTATGGTTATGCTCACTGTGCGAGCCATCCCCTGTTGACTTCTGGACAATCACTATAAATCTCTATTATTCTGCTGTTATTGTCTTGTTATACTAGCGCTGTTAAGGCATCTTCTCAAGGGAAGTGAGCCCAGGTGTGTACATACAGAACAAGAAATGCTCTCCTTTAAGCACATAAATAGCTATTTTATTTGGCGTGACACACATAAATGTTAGTGTAGCCAAAGGAATCTTGAACAGTTATTTGCATTGCAGATATTTCAAAAAATGGAGCAGAGATATCAGAGCTCAATCTGCTAGCCATTTGAGTTTTGTTAGATCAGAGAGTAATCCATCTTTTATTTTTTTCCCCAGTAATACGAGTTGAAAGAGTTGAAATGTAGTCACTTACAATTGGGCTCCAAGGCACAAGAATTTCTCATAAAAAGAATGTATTCTTGTACCCTCATGAAATTCAGTTATATAGACCTCTTTTTATGGATACTCTTTCTTTATGACCTTTTTCAGAGCAAATGTGCAGTTAGGTTCTTTTTGCGCTATACATTTCATTGTTTGGTATCAAACTGATGGGAGCCTGGAACAGTGTTTTCTCAGATTTCTGGGCATTATGGCTTGAAGGTCTTGAAAGTAAAGTTATGCTAACTCCCTTGATTGCATGTGTAAATAAGGGCTACCCTTGATTCTGGTTTTTGCCAATTAATGAGGTAGCTAAAGCTTTTACAAAACACTGATGCTGATAGGAAGTTGTATTTTGGAGAAATGAATGGAATTTTGAAAAAGTTTAATAAAAGCTGGGAGCTCAGTGTCTTATTTCTGTAAGTAACAGAAAGTTAAATATGGAGTTCCAAAATTAGAGTAAGAAAGAAAGTTGAGATTTTTAGGTAATTTTCTGTTTGTTTTATTTTTAAGCTAATGTATAAGATTTGGTTAGCGGAATCCTTGGGGGAATGTCTGGCTTCAAAATTTACTAAAACAGAAAAGGAAGTTAAAGTAATAAATTTGCTTAAAACTTTTGGGGTGAAGTTACAATAAACTAAAATTCTCCCTCTCTAGTCCTATACTACTATCTCTAAACAGTTTTAGCTTGATATGTGTAAAAAAAATCTGAGCATGCAAATATTTTTATATTCTGTGAAAAATAGGGTCATACTATTTAAGTTATTCTGTTGTTATTTAACAATGTAAAATGAACACTGCCAATATATATAGATATACTACATTAATTAGGGCATTTGTTTTTAACATAATCATGGCAAAGTAAGGAACTGTAACCTGCTGAGCCACCCAGGCGCCCCATGGCAAAGTAAGGAACTATGACCCAGGCAGCATGGTGACATATACTGATATGCATACTTTCCAGTTCCAGTAAAAAGAAATGATAAAAAATGGTAATCCAATAACCTGAAAGACTCTTGATTTTCTCTGAGCTGCTAGGACATAGGAACTTAGGACTCTCTCGCCCTTTTTGTGGGGGACAAAGAGGACTCACTGAGAATTTTCTGCACTCCTACAGATTTAGAAACTGAGGAGGGGAGTGGTATAGAAGTGACACTTTAGCAAACATATTGGCAGGACACTGTTAGTAAAGAGAGTTGCAAGAAATGTAAACAGGGTGATGCTATTGAGAGTGAAAGAGGTTCTTTTTAGAATGCTTGGAAAATGAAGGTCCAGTGGAGAATGTCTGATTGGCAAGAAGAAGCCAGATGTGGGGATTACAGATTATTCTGTGCAAAGGGTAAAACAAATGCCTCCTAATATGAAGCAAAAATCCTACATATGCTATTAGCAATAGTATCAAACAATATATTATTAGAATCCTGGCCTATAGGATTATTGCAGAAATGCAGTGATTTTATTAGGACATTTAAAAATACAATTCTTGGGGCACCTGGGTGGCTCAGTGGGTTAAGCCGCTGCCTTCGGCTCAGGTCATGATCTCGGGGTCCTGGGGTCGAGTCCCGCATCAGGCTCTCTGCTCAGCAGGGAGCCTGCTTCCCCTCTCTCTCTCTGTCTGCCTCTCCGTCTACTTGTGATTTCTCTCTATCAAATAAATAAAATCTTTAAAAAAAAATACAATTCTTTACAATGAAACTTATGTAAAAGCAACCAGAGGAAAGGCAACCTTTATATATGAAAGAATGACAGTTTAAATGACAGCTGACTTTCAATAACAGCAATGGAAGTCAAATGATAGTAGAAAGATAGAGCCAAAATAGGAAAGGCAATATCTGTTAATCTGGGATTCTTATTTTACAGAATAAGAGTGAAATACTTTTTCAGGCAAATGAAAACTGAAACTTAACTAACAATAGCTTTTAACTAGAAGAATTTCTAAAAGATTATTCTTTAAGAAGAGGGGAAATGATCATTGTGAAAAGATCTTAAATTCATGAAATTTCAGTAGGTAAAACAATGGAAAACCTGTGGAAAAATCCAGACAACGAATATATAAAACAATAATAATACTGTCTAATTAGTGAAGATAAAAATCTTAAGACAGAAATTAAACCTTATCCAATAATTTCATATAAGCAAGGAAAAAGTATAGTTATTGAAGTCAAACATCCTAAGGTCATTATACTATTCAGAAGGGAGATAAAGCTAAAACCAATAAGGCTAAATAAGCATACTAAAATTTCTGGAGAAATGACTAAAAGAATAAAATTATTGCAATTTATTAAAAAAAATAGAAATACACACATGAGGGGGAGAAATCAGTTTAAAAGAATAAAGAAAAAAAAACAACTACAAAGAGAAAAAAAGGACAAATGAAGACTACAAAATAAGGTGGTAGCAATAAATCCAAATTTATAATCAAAATGAACAAGACAAACTTTTCACCTAAAGATTGATAACACAGAATTAAAAACCAAAATGCAATTATATTTTGCTTATAATATTTAAATCTAAAGACAATGCTTTAAAAGTGAATCAGAACATGTCATTCCAGTTTTCAGAATGCTGAAATGACTCTCCAATGTACACTTTATAGTGGTTTATAGGTCTTACATGATATGACCCCTTAACCACGATTTTCTCTTTCTTTTGCTCACCCTGATCCAACCCCAGTGGCTTCTTTGTTGTTTCTGAAACTTCGTAGGCACATTCCAGATTTAAAGTTTTTGCTCTAGTTGTTCTCTCTGCTTGGAATGTTCTATCCCCAGATGTCTGGTCATCTAACATTCTCATCTTCTTTTAATCTTCGTTGGCCCAAATTTCACATTCTCATTGAGGCATACTACACTAGTTATTTTTGTAGCTCATACTCTGTTCCTTTCACTTCCTACCTTCTTACCTTGTTGTAATAATTATTGACACCTATCAACTTCTAATATGTATATAATTAAACTTTTAAAATTTATTATTTATTGTGTGTTTTTCTCCCATAGAATATAAACTCCAGGAATAAAGGAATCTTTTTCTGTTTAGTCACAGATGCCTAGCATATATTAGGTGCTTGTTTAACATTTATGGAAAGACCAAATAAATGTTATTTTCACACCTAGTTATAATACAATGTCTGACACTAGTGAACACTCAATACATATTTTGAATAAAATAATAAATGAATAAGTACAAAACCAATAGGAAAATTTCAATTTCTACAATTTGTTTCATATTCCAGAATATGCTGAGGATAGGAGTATAGAAGGAAAAAATAGGAAGGAATCAGAAACAAATGAAGCTTTCTCCCTTTTTGCCCTTAGAAATGTCTTGATTGCACATCCCCAGTTTCCTAGCACTGATGAAGAATCCTCTTATCTTTTCTCTCAGAGATGATCCTTAAAGCAGAGTCTACACTACACAGTTTCAAAATCAATAAGTATATGATAATTTACAGTTTAGAGAACTATGACCTAACTAAGGATGTGAGAACCATCAGTTTTTAAGTCATAACAGGAAAATCTGGCATTAGGATTAGTCTTGCTGTCTGGCTTGAAAAGATGGCAGTTGTCTTCTGCTGTGGACTGAATTATGTCCTTCTTTCACTCTCAAATTCTTATGTGAAGCCCTAACTTCCAGTGTGACTGTATTTGGTGACAGGACCTATGAGGAAGCAGTAAAGATTATATGAGTTCATAATGGTGGTGCCCTGATAATGATATCATTAGTGTCCTTATGAGAACAGACCCCAGCATATGCTCTCTCTCTCTGCCATGTGAGGACACAGGACAATGGCAGTCATCTACAGGACAGGAAGAGTGTTCTCACCATGAACCTAAGGCAGCTGGCATTCAAATTTTGGACTTGCCAATCTCCAGAACTATGAGAAATATATTCCTGTAATTTAAGCCACAGAGTCTATAGTATTTTTTTATGGCAGCCTGAGTTGACCAATACAGTTCCCCTGTCCTTTTTGCTCTTTTGAAGATGGCATACTTTTTGTTCCAAGGACATATTATGTAGAAGAAAACTGACAAATAAAAACAAGGTACAATACATAGATGTATGAACAACTCAGATTCTGAGGTAGGTTCGACTTCCCTTCAAAAACTGAAAAAATATAATTAACCCAAGAGTAATATATGAAAGAAAGAAAGAAAGAAAGAAAGAAAGAAAGAAAAAAAGAGAAAGAAAGAAGGAAAGGAAGGGAAAAGCCGTGATTTCTAAACTGCAGAGATAAAACTCACATTTTTTCCATGGTCAAAAAGCCTCCAACAAATGTGATCTATAGTATAAGGAGTCTATTTTTTTTTTTTCCAAATATGCTTTCTCAGCACTATGTATAATTAAAAGCTAATCAGACACTCAATGCAAATACAAAATATGAGGGTATATTAAGAACTTTTGATATATTTAATCTGATAATATTATATATGAGTGAAATTATTCTTCTTGAGGAAAATGTACATGTTTCTTGAGGACATCTGAGTCAAGAGAGTGTGGGAGTATGGTAGCTTTTTGCAGAAATGGCCTCAACAATTCACCTCTGTTTGTGTGCTCAGAGGTAGTCCTTCATGCTCTTGCCCTTGATTTGACAATGTGACTTACTTTGATCAATAAGATGATATTAGTTGTGACAGAAGCTGACTTAAAAAGTACAGCTCGCTGGGCTTTTCTTTTCTTGCTTCTGTTGGGATGGCTGTGACTATAGCATGCATATAACCTGGGTTAGTCAGCTAGGTGATGAGCTACACAAGGCCAAATCATCTCTGTGGCCTTTCCTGACAATAAACCAACTGCCAGATATGAAAGAGGTCATCTTATACCATTCTACTCCAGCTAGGATGGCCTAGACCAAAAGTACACCCAGCAGAGCCATAGAATGGTAAGAAATAATAAATGTTTATTATTTAGGTCACTAATTTTGGAAATAGTTTGTTATGAAGCAAATGCTAATCAATATAAAAAGTGGGAAATGAAATAAAAATTGAACAAAGATCAAGTGAAAACAAACACCATAAAACAATCATATATATCCATTTACATTTCCTGAATCCAATGGTGGTCCTATTAATTCAATATATCATGGATTCCCAAGATAAAAGAAACAATAAACAATCTTAAAGTTTAAAACCAGTCTTCACTGAGAGAAAAATATATGCATTTAAAGGTAATAATACTTTCATTTCTGAAATGTCTTCTATGTGTCACTCTATTCACTTCTTTACATATTTCACATCACTTAGCCTTCATGAGTGCTTTGCAGGGAAGGTATTTGTAAAGTCTTTTGACAGATGTAGGATCTGAGGACAGAGAAGTTTAGAAACTTGCCCTAGGTCTCCCAACTGCTGAGTAAAGGAGATAAAAGTTTCATTTTGACTGCAGTCTTTTGTGACAACACACTATCTGAAGACCACCAGATCTGTGAATGGCAAGCAAAGGGATTCAGGCATGATTGTATGAACAATATCCATTCTTGGCATGGTTATGCTTTAAAGTAATGTGTATGACAGCTTTGCTGGAGACTTGAAAAAAATCATCTCTTATGAAATAGAAAGTCTCCATTTTGATGCAAAAGATTTTTAACTAAAGGAATTCTACAAAATTAAGTATCAGAATTGTTTTTCTTATTGGCAACTATTGATCTCTGACTGGGCCACTGTCTCATTAACACTTTTATTACCTTGTCAGTCAAAGCCCTACCTGCACCAACCAGGAACTGAAAGGATTTGCCATTATTAAGACTGTCTGGTGCCCAGGAGCAAAGAAATCCTGCTGAAAGTGTAAGGATAAGTCAGCAGGGATTTAGATAGTGTTCTAGATGCAGAAAGCAATTCAGTTTAAAAGAAAAAAATCAGAGTATTCTAACACAATTTGAAGAAGCAGATTTTTTTTTTTACCTCCTTAAATGTTTAGGATTTTAAAGTATTAAAAAAACTTTATTTCAAGTACATTTCGTTAAAAGCTTGTGTGATTTGAAACTGTTTTATGAACAATTTTATTGTACGAGATTGCTGAATTGCACTGGTCTCAGGGCAAAAGTAATATGTAGGCAATAAATGTTTCTTATGTGTATAGCTAATTTTATCATTTCCTCTAATAGTGGCCTATTAGAGCAAACAGATTAGCAGTTAATTGGTATCCAACAAAGAACTATTTCAGTTGTTATTTGTTTTTTTCTCTCCTTCATCAGTCATTTTAATCAATGACAACATACAAGTCTAGATTCCAGTGCTTGCCATTACCTTATAAAAATCCTGCATTTAGAAGGTCATTATTTGCTAGGTATTCAACAAATTACACCCAAATTCACTCTTCTGGAGCTTTCCTTACTTGCCTCATTTTCAGCCATCAATAATTTCATGGTGATTACTTTCACAGTACATAGGCATTTTTAAATGTGTGAGCAGCTAATTTTGTTCAGGTCTTACATTAGCTTAATAAGAATTTATTGAACAGATAACCTGTTAAAAATACCAATATACACCCATTAAAGAATGCACAGATGAAAATAAGATGACCTGTTAAAGTATATACATAAGCAACCATAATATAAAGCATAGATGCTAAATGCCATGAGACTAGTATGTACAAAATGTCACAGGTCATCTAATATAGTGTCAGGTCCAAGTGCTGGAGAACCAGGCAAGGTATATGGATTTTAATGCATGGATGGCATTGGTCATGAGACAATTGTGGCCAAAGAAAAAATACAAAAGAAGACAGGATGAATATGTTGTGTCTGTGTGCATATATGGTGAGGTGAAGTTTAGAAAACAAAGATGAATCCTTATGAAATAAAGGAGATTATATACAGGAATGCCAGATTCATAAATTTGAGCTTAATATTATGGTCAATGATAAATAATGATTTTATATCAGAGAATAACATAATTGGAACTATGATTTAGAAAAATTAACCTGGCAATGGTTTATTACAGCATATTTTAAGCTGAAATAAGATATGAAACACTTTTAGAAAAAATACTACAATTCTCTTGGATTCCTAGTGTGGATACAAATTATTTAATTATTTAATACCACATAAATATATAGATCAAATATAAATCCTAATAATTATAAATTGAATGAAAATTATAAAACTTAAATAATTTTATAATTAAATACCAAGTAAATAAGAAAACTAAGATAATTTAAATTAATAGCAATAGACTCTGGACCAAGCTGTGACATAGGTTCTTGAATTTCCCTCTTCCTGTGGACACATTAAATATACAGCTACACATGGAGTAGTTCTCTCTGAGAGAAATCCAGAAACTAGCTGAGTCCTACTCATTAGGTGAAAGAGAAAGCACCCACATTGAAAGAACTAGGAAAGTATGGAAATGTACTCTTGCCACAAAACCCACCCTGTCAATGCCAAAAATGGGAGGGAATCTCCAACTCCCTGCTTCTTTTGAGAAGTAAAGAGTTTGATCTGCACATTTGCCACCTCAACCTTCAAGGCTCCCACACAAAGTAATCTCCCAAAACATCTACCTCTGAAAGCTAATGAAGCCAATGTCTATTAGACACATAGATCTATAAAAAACAAGTAGTTCTCAATGGACAAACTAGCACTCACCATGGCTATCCCCACCAAGATTCAGCACAGAGGGAGCAGACAGAAATATTGATCTCCCAGTCTTTTCTGGAAGGGACTTTCCTGTTAACTTTACTAACTGTAGCCTGAGGGTCTGATTTCTGATCAGCCACAATATTCCAGCTGGGGATACTGATGGGTTCTGGTGCACTCTCAGCTACTGGAGACCACTAAGAAAAAGATGGTGACTCGGATGATCACAAAAGTTTGAGAGGAACTTAGGTCAGGTTGATTGACAAAGTTCATATCTTACTTGAGACCAGTCTGTTATGACTGGAAGGTGGCTATTCTATCTAATGCACTGAAATCAACATAAAGAATCCAGGAAAATGAGGAAATAGGAATATATTCCGAACAAAAGAATAAATCTCCAGAAACTAATGTTAATGAAATGGAAATAAGTGAGTTATCCAATAGAGTTCAAAATAATTGCTGTAATGCTCACTGAGATCAGGACAAGCACTGCATGGTCAAACTGAGAATTTCAACAAAGAGATAGGAAATAAAGTAACAAACAGAAATCTAGAGGTGAAGAATACAGTAATTGAACTGAGAAATTAATAGAGAGTTCAGTAGCACACTAGATCTAGTGGAAAAAAGGATTAGTGAACTTGAAGACAGGGCAGTAGAAGTTATTTAAACAGAGGAGCAAAAAGAATGTAAAGGAATGAATGTAGCTGACTTCTTGCTCTCTTCTTGCTCTTCTTCATGGTTGACTTACTCCTTGTGCACTTGTATGGTTGAACTGCATAAGACTACTGGCCATACTTGGGGCTTGGCATTATACTTCTCAAGAGATTGCAAAGGAGAAGGATGCAACCCAGATATATGAGGGGGTGAGTTCTAGAGGGGCAACTTCAAGCAGCAGGAAACAAGAGATGGGCAGGACCCATGAAGATTTATACTTACTTTTGTTCCTCTTCCACTGAAATGTACTAAGGCACATTTTTTTTTCCCCTTACAACTTTCTAGAGATATTCTGCATGGTTGTGCAGATGCTTCTACTGAAGAGGCAGATGTGTCTTTTCATAGCTCCTCATGAAGCAGTGGCTGGCCCAGAAACGCATCACTTTGCATTACTTACCATTCTTCATGCCCAACTCCATTTTCCCTCATTCTCACTGCCCTGGGTTGCTCCCAGCCCCCCCCCCCCCATTAATTGCTATTACTTAATCCTTGCATCCATTTCTATTTACTAGAGATTTTTGAACTCAGAAATATTTAGAACTTTTAGCTTTCATTCTCTTCCTTGGAATTATGCACCATGGGCTACTTTATTGAATGATAAACATTTTGATGTCAAGGAAATGTTAGAGTAGATAAGCACATTTGCTTTGTAATTTAAACCTCATCTAACCTACAAGTAGGTTAAAAATTACCAAATATCTGAAGCTGAATTTTTAATAGCTGCATTTCTATTAAATTTAAAAATTTTCATTCTTGTTTTCATTTTAATACCTAAATAATTTTAAAAAATTTAGGTAAATTGATTTATAGTACCTCATGATTCCATAATTTACTAAGAAATGTTGCAAGTGTTCTTCAGTTCTATAGTATGACTAAAAAGAAAAGAATCTTGGGGTCAAAGACAGATATGAGTTCTAGTTCCATAATTTTCTTATTGTGTGGTATTGATTTTTTTTTCCCGTGTTTATTCCCTATTTAAATGAGTGGTGGTAAAAATAGAATATTATGTCTATTGTGTGTAACACTGTTATACAAATAGTTTTGTTTGCAGAATTTACAGTCTTCTAAGTTCCAGGTTTATGGTCTCCTCTCACCCTCCACTTGTCACATATTCTCTTTTCTTTTACTCAGAAACCCTGTGCTCCTCTTCACCTTCTCAAGGTTCAGAATTATATTACAATATGAATATTTGGCCATAATAGCCAAATATTATGTTGATTTCTGAGTCATCTGGGGTAAGTCACTGAGCCTATTTGCATATCTGTTTCCTCAAGTATAAAATGAAAATGGAAAAATTTGCTCTCTCCTTATTCCATAATGATCATATAAGTTAATGTTAACTGGAATGGATATATTTTTAATACAGATATTTTTATTGACTAAGTGAAAGTTTTTTACAGGAAGATTTTTAAGATTTTTAAAAATAAGGGCACCTGGGTGGCTCAGTAGTTTATGCATCTTCCTTTGGCTAAGGTCATGATCCCATGGTCCTGACATTGAGCTCCACATTGTGGCCCCTGCTCAGTGTGGAGTCTGCTTCTTCCTCTCCCTCTGCTCCTCCCCCTTCTCATACTCTCTCTCTCTCTCTTACTCTCTCTCTCAGATAAATAAAAATCTTTCAAAAATTTAAAACTTATAATGCTGCTTGAATGAAGGAGCTGGAATTTGAAATTCAGCAAATGACTAAAATGCTAATAATTACTCCTTGTTACATTTTAACCTTGTAACCTAAGTAAAAATGTTTTTATTTTTATAAACTTTCTCTCACGTCATTTCTTTTTTCTCCTTAAGAAATTTCTTGGGGTCAGGTAATTTATGCCTAAACAATATTTAAAACAGAAGGTATATGGCAAATTTTTCAATTATTCACCTATCAGGAGGTAATTTAGCAGTGATTAAGAGTAGAGGGGCCATGGAGGCAGGCTGACTAGAGTATGAATCTAAGTGCTACTCCTTAGCCACAGCACTGACATAGTTGTTTAGCCTCTTTGTGCCTAAGAATGTGTCATTTGTAAAAGAAGGGTAATGATTATCTTTTTGTAATAGAACTATTTTGAGAATTAATTTAGTTTTAAATATGTAGAGGGCTTAGCACAATGCTGAGCCCTACTAGAGAGCCATATTGTAGCCTGAGGCCAAAAAAAATCAGTAAAACTATTTTTAATTTAGGACACTTTAATTAAAATGTTAATATTTTGTATTTCAGGTTTTAAATTTATTTTTTTGAAATTTCACATCAAAGTATTATGAATCTTATTTATATGTTTTTTTGGCATACCAAGGCAAGTGCCTCATTTACTTCACTTTAGTCCCTGCCTAGTGGATACATAGTAAACACTCAATAAATATTAGAAAACATTAATATTAGGTCAAATAGACATAAGTTATTTATTTCAGATATGTCTTATGAGTAGGATTGTAGGCTGCTTTGTGGCATGTAGTAAGGAGATTCTTACCTTAAATTTAAGGATTCACCTAGGGTCTCTCAGAGGAAGTAAAATACTAGCCATGACCAGAGGTTACATAGACTTAGTTGAAGAAGTGGGAAAGGTGAGGAGAGAGTAGTGCACGGAGCTTATTACTGAGAGAAAAATCTAAGGCATAAGAAGTTGATATAATCTAGGATGATTGTGGCACAGAATGTCAAGGGAACTTGATTACAGGATTAGGAATTCTTTTTTCTCATTAAACTTTTGTTTTAATGGGTCTCAAAATTCTGTGACAAATTTTTGGTCAAATTGTTTCCATTAAAAAGTACTGATTTTAAAAACTAATAACTTAAAACTGCCATACACACAAAAAGACAAATGGTGCACAAAACATTCTCCTTACCTTCTGAAAATTTAATGATGCATTGGAAATTTATACTATTTTTCATACTAATAGGATTAGTATAATTTATAAATAATATGTAGACTCAAGAATGGCTTTGTGGATGTGAGACCTGTGCCAGTTACACAGGACTCCTTGTTTTGAAGAATGCCGTGCTTTTTCCATGCTCTGTTATCATCATCTTGAAATTTTTTCAAACCAGAGGTCCCACATGTCACTTTGTGCTGGGACATGCAGATTATATAGCTGGTCTTTAGGTAGATTTTTATCATAAGTGCCTTTCAAGTAAAGTGACAGGAACAGATGAAAGTTTACAAAGATCACTATTGCTACTGTTTGCTCTGGGCCAACACAGAATGCAACATTATCATTTGGAGACAGTCCCCCCCCCACCGAGAGAAATATTGTGGATTATTGTGGGAGAATAGTCAAAGGGATGGAAAATGTAAAAGGATATCCAAGACATTTAAAGAAAAGATCCCCAGAGTAGAGTTGAGATTAAAAAAATTAAAACCAAAGTGCTACCTTCTATGTTAAGGGCATTATATCCTTTTAAAAACATTTGCATAAGAAATCCTAGAAAAATATTTAAGAAAACTAATAACAGTGTTTAATCAGGTGTGGGATACTGGTTGAACAGAAGGAATGGGCCATGGATGAGAGGAAAACTTCTGGGTGGATGTTTGTAGTTTTCTATTTTGTTTTGTAATAGTTTGATTTTTGAAACATGAATGCTTTGAAGAGTCAAAAGGTAAAATATGAATTAAAAGAAAGGCATGCATACAAAAGAGATTCATAAAGCACAATCTGTGGAACTTGGTAACTGCATGTGAATGTGGTAAGGAAGAAGGAGAAGTAAAAAGTAACTTACTGTAGCAAACCTTGTGATTGGATTCCCACAGTTCTTTCTACCACGAATGACTAGATCAAATCAAATGGTCCCAATCCATTCTCCTTTCCAGTAATTTGTTTAGGAATGGATTTGTGACCCAATCTTGGGAAATGTGATCCACAAGAACATAGGCTTGAAAATTTTA
The DNA here is from genome assembly GCF_030435805.1 of Mustela lutreola. NCBI lineage: Eukaryota > Metazoa > Chordata > Mammalia > Carnivora > Mustelidae > Mustela > Mustela lutreola. The sequence goes on from NC_081290.1 coordinate 13,533,407, forward strand.
TTCATTTCCTAAGGATGCTGTAACAAATTACCACAATGTGAGTAACTTAAGACAACAAAAACTGGATTATCTCACAGTTCTAGAGGCTAGAAATATGAAATCACAATGTCCGTAGGCTGATGGCTCGGAGGGACAATCTATTCAATGTCTCTTTCCTAGGTTCTGGTGGTTGCTCACAATCCTTGCCATTCCTTTACTTACAGCTAGATGCCTCCATTCTCTGTCTCTGTCTTCACATGAACTTTTCTCTGTATATCTACTCTGTTTCTTAGTGTTCCCATGATATTCTTAAAAGACACCAGTTATTAGTTTGGGGACCAACCCTAATCAATAATAACCCTAATCTTTAATTAAAGGACTTGTCTTTAATTAAAATACTGATGTTTTGTTTTTCATGGATTGAACATGACAACATCCTAACTAGTTATATTTGCAAAGACTTTCTTTCTTATTTTTTTTTAAAGATTTTATTTATTTATTTGAGAATGTGAGAGAGAAAGAGAAAGAGAACACAAGCAGGAGGGAGAGAGAGAGAGAATCTGAAGCAGACTCTGCAGTGAGCACAGAGCCCTCCAGGGGGCTTGATCACAAGACCTGAGCTGATCATCACCTGAGCTGAAATGAAGAGTGGTACACTTAACCTATTAAGTTACAGAGGTGCCCTGAAAAGACCTTATTTTTTTTAGGATTTTATTTATTTATTTGACACACACACAGAGAGAGATCACAAGTAGGCAGAGAGGCAGGCAGAGAGAGAGGGGGAAGCAGGCTCCCTGGCATGCAGAGAGCCCGATGTGGGGCTCGATCCCAGGACCCTGAGATCATGATCTGAGCCGAAGGCAGAGGCTTAACCTACTGAGCCACCCAGGTGCCCCCAAAGACCTTATTTTTAAATAAGGCCACAGTCACAGATATCTTCTTCTGTGACAAAATTCAACCCATTATGGAGGTCTTTTGGAAATTTTTCTCATTCCTAATGGGAGATTCATGAAGACACAGTCAGTCCCTTTTTCTCTTCTGGATATTGTCATGTCTAGAAGTGATGTTTGAGCCTGCTGCCACCACTTTTCTTTCAGTTAGTCTGGGGATAAAGCCAACATGCAAAGGAAGATAATTCCACGAAAACTATAGTAGTGCTAATGAGGGGTGGTATGTTATTGTCTAAGCCAGTTTTAGTCAGGATTTTTATTTTCAGCCAATAGCATTTTATGTGACATAATGACATTCAGATTCCTTCTTAGCCAATCAGATGTGTTGTGATACTCTGTGGGAGTACCGAAGGAAAATATTTCTGGGGTAAAAGTTGTCACAACTATGTATGTATGCACATATGCATGTATCTATCAAGAGAAAATGATACTTAACTTTTGGAATAATGGTATTTTTTCCCAGAGAAGATATCTGATCAAATGGCTTATAAATTATTTTAATTATCCTAAGGGTTTCTCTAAAGGACATGCCATCCACAGCCAACTTCAGGTTGATTTGTGATTCTACATGACATTGCAGAGTTTGACCAACATGGAGCTCTATTGTCATTAAAACTTCTAGAGAAGATACCATAACTATATGAGATCTATAGTGTAGTCACTTAGACATATGTATGCAGCCACTTGGTCCTAAGAACCATAAAACTTGGCATTTGATAAGGAGGCTGCTGTATTGGTCCCTCAGAGAGGTGACAAGGGCTTGATATAGTGAAATAGTGAAGGTTCTTTTAAAGGATGGGATATGCTTTCAGAGGAGGAATATAAAATTCTTGGAAGTACACTCGGAAAATGCAAGTAGACAAGGTAGGCAGAAGAGCCATATCTGATGCCAAGTGTTTGAAAACTTCAACAAGTCCCTTCTTTACATGCTAATCAGGCCTACTAGGCATGTGAAATTAGTTTGAGGATGATAGTTTGCTTGATGTGAGGTTTGATTTCTTTGATATTATTTTGCAGATAGTAAAGAAGGGAATCATTTTTATTTAAGCTTTTATGTTAATTTGTGCAATGCTGGATCCAGATGGGATAACAATGGGTCTCCTTTAATCTCCCATTAACCTAATAAATATCTTTATAAAAAGTGTTGATCATTTCTAGTAGTTAGACTTGGATTTGATTCGATGGATCTGAATTCTTTGGTAGGTCTCCTAAAAGTCATGAATAAAATGTTAGTTTGTACATACTTAAAACACATTACTGTTTAACTGTTTAACTAATTAGTGTAATTCTTTTTTTTTTTAAAGATTTTATTTATTTATTTGACAGAGAGAGATCACAAGTAGGCAGTACAGAGAGAGGAAGGGAAGCAGGCTCCCCGCTGAGCAGAGAGCCCAATGCGGGACTCGATCCCAGGACCCTGAGATCATGACCTGAGCCGAAGGCAGTGGCCTAACCCACTGAGCCACCCAGGCGCCCCACTAATTAGTGTAATTCTTAGGGATAGTACCTAATATCCATTTGCATGAAAAAGTTTCTTTTCATGAAAATACAATGAAAAACATGTCAACTTATTTTTGATATATCACAAGTTGTTTTAATCTCGTTTTTTGCATTTAAGTTAATTTCTGAGAACAGTGAGGAGCAGTGAATACTGAATCCCAGTAAACATAGATGAGGCACCCTTCTATTCACTTTTAACTTTATCTTTGTGCTTAAATTCATGCTTTCTTATTGCTTTGCTGCTTTGCATTCTTTGTTCTGTCAGTAATTTTCTAGTTTTTCTGTATCGTCAACATTTTACTTTTGTCTTTTTTCAACAGTATATACACACATTGTAGTTTGCCCATATTTATAAAATCCTTCCATAAAACTTTGCTTGCTCTATTTAATCTTTTTATTTCTCTTGACATCCACTCTTTCATTTATTCAACAAATACTAATTCAGTACTTATGATATTATTGGCATATTCTAGGTGCTGTAGACACAACAGTTAATAAAGCAGATACAAATCCCTGTTCTAACGAAGTTAATGTTATAGTGTGTGGAGACATATGATAAACTAAGAAGTAAATAAAATAGAATTTTATATAATGATAAGTACTAGGAAAAAAGAGAAGAGTAGGGATGGTATATAGAGAGAGACCAAGGAAGAGGAGTTTGCAATTTTATGTTAGTTTCTCAGGAAGACCTCACTGAAAGAGTACTATTTGTGCAAAGACCTGAAGGAAAGGAAGGAGAAAATTAGAAAAATAACTGAAGAACACAGTATTTCAAGCAGCAGGAACAAAATGCACAAAGGCTCGTGGACAAGAACTCCTTTGACTTATTGGAGGACTATGAAAAGGCCCGTATGGCTGGAATTGAGTGGGTGAAGTAGGCATTTGTAGAATTTGAAGTCAACAGATGGTAGTAGGGGACAGATAATGTAGGGTATTGTGACCAATGAAGAGACTGTGAGTGAAAGGGAAGCTACTGATGGGTTTTGATTTGAGAAGTGATATTTTAACTAGAGTATTCTTGCTCCTGAGTGGCAAATAGACTTGAAAAAGGCAAGAAAATAGGAAGAATGCCCAATTAGGAAGCTGCATTAACTGTCCAGAAAAGAGAGGGGGGTGGCTTAGATTAGGGGTAGCACTGTAGGGAATTAATTGTGGTAAGATGTGGACACATGTCCAAGAGAATGGCAACATAATCTCTTGATGGACTCAGTTTAGAGTGATGCAATTGTCACTTAATTGGTGCTGGGAAAATTGGGCAGCTACATGTAGAAGAATGAAACTCGACCATTCTCTGACACCATACACAAAGATAAACTCGAAATGGATAAAAAACCTCAATGTGAGGTAGGAATCTATCAAAATTCTAGAGGAGAACATAGGCAGTAATCTCTTCGACATCAGCCATAGCAACTTTTTTCAAGATATGTCTCCAAAGACAAAGGAAACAAAAGTAAAAATGAACTTTTGGAACTTCATTAAGATCAAAACTTCTGCACAGCAAAGAAACAGTCAACAAAACAAAGAGGCAACCCATGGGATGGGAGAAGATATTCACAAATGACACTACAGACAATGGGCTGATATCCAAGATCTATAAAGAACTCCTTAAACTCAACACACACAATACAGATAATCATGTCAAAAAGTGGGCAGAAGATATGAATAGACACTTCTCCAAGGAAGACATACAAATTGCTAACAGACACATAAAAAAGTATTCATCATCACTAGCCATCAGGGAGATTCAAATCAAAATCACATTGAGATACCACCTTACACCAGTTACAATGACCAAAATTAACAAGACAGTAAACAACATGTATTGGAGAGGATGTGCAGAAAAGGGAACCCTCTTACACTGTTGGTGGGAATGCAAGTTGGTGCAGCCACTTTGGAAAATAGTGTGGAGATTCCTTAAAAACATTAAAAATAGAGCTAACCTATGACCCTGTAATTGCACTACTGGGTATTTACCCCAAAGATACTGATATAGTGAAAAGAAGGGCCATCTGTCCCCCCATGTTCATAGAAGCAATGGCCACAATCGCCAAACTGTGGAAAGAACCAAGATACCCTTCAACAGATGAATGGATAAAAAAGATATGGTCCATATATACAATGGAGTATTATGCCTCCATCAGAAAAGATGAATATCCAACTTCTGTATCAACATGGATGGGACTGGAAGAGATTATACTGAATGAAATAAGGCAAGCAGAGAGAGTCAATTATCATATGGTTTCACTTACTTGTGGAGCATAAGGAATAACATGGAGGACACTGGGAGATGGAAAGGAGAATTGAGTTGGGGGAAATTGGAGGGGGAGAAAAACCATGAGAAAAACCATGAGGCACATATTGCATGGAGCACTGGATGTGGTGCATAAACAATGAATTTTGGAACACTGAAAAGAGAATAAAATGGAAAAATGAAGGAAAGAAAGATAAGAAAGAAAGAATATGTTCATATATATTGAATTCTCTCCAATTCTTACCTCTTTGTTGCTTTTCAACTTGTTGAATATGAGGTTGTTGTTTCATTTTATATATTTCTTTGCCCCTTCCCTTCCCTTGAAACTTCTATTGAAACATCATGAAAACTAATACATGTTCTTCAGTTTTCATCCTATATAATCAATATGTAGCATTTGAGCTGTTCTTCCTCCTTCCCTCTTCAAACTTTCTTCTCTCTTTACCTTATTTGGGTCTCAGTTTTTCTGGTTTGTCAGTCTCTACTGGTCTGATTTCTCTTTGTTAGGATGCTGAGTGGGCTTTCCTTTTTCAGATGTTTGTTCAAATGTCACTCTTTCAGTGAGACCTTCGCTGAGCAAATGATACAAAACTGCAACTCCTGAGTTTTCCCTGAAAACTTTCTATACCTAAGGGATTAATAAGGTTGCATTTTTTTTAACTTATTCATCGCTGTTCAGAGTTTTAAACTTTACAGAATTATTCGGTGGTGTTAGGAGTACTGTGTCTGTATATAAAAAGATGATGTTGGCCTGAAATTGTAGGCTTTTCATACATTACTATTGTCATTAATATTAGAATCTTATAATACTATATATCCCATATATTATATATGGACTCTTCACAGTAAAATCCTCTAATGGAATTACATTTATCCATTACATTATGTTTAATGTTAATAATGGCCCATGAGAAGACAGTAAACAGTGAGGCTAAATCATGTCTCAGAAATTAAAGAGTTTTCTATAATATAAATAGTGGCTTTTTATTGCACAGGGAAAGGGAGCTCCTTATTAATTGACAAATTGCTGCTTGAGCAAGATACATTCTCTCAATCATAATTTCAAATTTAATAACTTTAAAATTATTTACTGCAAACAATTATTACAAAATTAAATGTTTGACAAAAAATTAAGTTTCTTGATGATTCAAACATTGCTTTGGGTGCTAGAAATATAATGATAAATATGATAGCCCCTGAACTCAATTGGACTGTTATCTGTTTGAAGTGATGAACTTAAAACCAACCATCACTACACATTTCAACCACTCTATTAAAAGTTGATGGAGCCAGAGTGGGAGAGTCAATGTCTTTCTTGAGGAGGTAATGCTTTAGTTGCGTCTTGAAGGCGAGGTATTGTTATCTTGATAAGGCTGGAGAAGGGAACCCAAGTTAGGAGAACATCATGTAGACATGAAACAATAGGATTCATTTATGTTATAAGCAGCTCAGTATTGAAATCAAGATGTATTTAAAGAGGTCATAAGACAGAATAAAGATTTTGGTAGTGGCTTCTACAATAAACTAAGAAATCAAAACCAAAAGTCAGTGTTACTATGAAGGATTCTAAGAAGGGGATTAAGATGATTATATTAGTAATATTAAAATGTGTCTTGAGCAGTGAGGAGGATGAATTAGAAAGAGTCTGCGCTAGAGAACAGGGAGAATTCTAATCATATAAATCAAGAAAAACAATGAAGTCTGAATTAGACAGCAGTGATAGAAATGGCATAAATTTGAGGTATGTGTAGGAGGTAGAAGAGACTGACTTTAGTGACAAGTTGAATCTGGAAGCCTCCAAGTTTTCTGTTTTAGACTGTGGATGGAAGACACCTTTCACTAAAAGATAGGAAATGAAGGGGGAGAAATCAGAGTTCAAGGTTAAGATAGCTTCCCCTCCCCTCTCCAGCATGCTACATTTGAAGTTTCATGGAGTATCTAGTGATTTTTTTTTTTATAAAGACAAAATTCTTTAACATAGCCCTCAAGGCTGCATGGTTTTGTCCCTTCTATTCCAATCTCATTCGCGTGACTGTGTTCTCTAAAGCTCTCTGTGGGAGCAACACAGGCTTTCCTTTTGACCCTTGTATTCACCATCAAAAAGCCTTTGTAAGTGAGATTCTCTCAGCCTGGATGACCCTTCCTTCTCTTTATTGATTGATTTTTTTCTCCTTAAATTGTGGCTCAGCTTCAGATTAAATTCCTTGGGCAAGTGTTCCCTGACTTCCTTAACAAGATCAAATGCTCAAATGCAGTAGACTTCCATTACACTGTGAGGTCCTCAAGACTATATTCACTGTGGAAGGGGTAAATACTAAAAGAAAGACAAAGCAGCCAAAACACAACAGATTTCCTTACATTTTTTTATCTTGTTTGTCAATGTGTGTCTAGTCTCTGGGTTCTAGGAATTCCTGGATCTAATCATACCATTGTTGACTGCAACAGAAATTCAAAGGAAGAGACTGAATGTGAGAAATACCCAAGGGAAAAAAAATGATAGGATTTAATGACTGAACAGATCTGGGTTTTATGTCTGGACTTTCCTTTCTGGGTAATTATCAATGCTGGATGGTAGTAGAATTGACTGAAACAGGGGAATCAGGAAAATGAATTCATTTTTCAGGAAAGATGATTAAAAAAAAATGTGAACATGGAGAAGTTATAAAAGATTCCATGCTAGCTGTGAGGCTGATAAATCCTAGCGACTGCTCCTCTTCATTAAAGTTTAATAAAAGCCTTATAGGTTGTTAATGATTCCTTTCTTCAGTGAGGTATACGACTGATCGACAAAAAAGGTCTTTTCGTGAAATCAGCAGCTGCTTTGTAACTTCCAACCTCTTTTCATCAGACCTATTATAGAAAATATTAGTTGAAAGAAGTCATGTAAGGTAGTGATTTTGTTTTCTTTCCTTATTGACAACATTAATTAACCTATTAGGAGGGTTATTCTGATGTCTGTTATTAGGACACATTAGGAGTTCTGCTGCACTGGGATATGCTTAGCAGACATGACCTCTTGCTCTACTTTTCCAAACGTCTGTTCTTCAGAGTTTACCCATAATGTCACTACCTAATTAGACTCTAACAGTGTGGAAGTTTTTCTGCTAAAATATAAAGTGGTTATGATAAACCACGATATAGGAAAACTAGAGACCTGACTTAAAGGAAAGAAAGGTTATCTTCAAGCTTAAGTCTTTTATTAGTGAGTAGATATTGCTATTTTTGATCAACCAAGCCTCTTTTGTTAAAGGATTACAGGTTACTCATATGATTCATTTTTCAGAGAGAAAAGTGATATAGAAAGGTCATAGGCAAGGCTATGACCTAGACCCTAGGGGACCCAAAAAGAGAAGGGGTCTTTAGGATCTAGTGACCTGCCATAGAATTGTTTCGGATATTTCCACATAGTCTGTATAAGCCATGGTAATAGCTATTTTGGAGGCTTCATTAATATTACATTTCTATATATTGCTAACTTTCACTGTTTACCTACATTTTGGGGAATAGTTCTTTACACGGGTACTCACTAATAAAGTCATGATCATATGGACCCTCATTTAATAAAATTTACTAATCAGTATTCAGAGTAACATAACTTAAAGTTTTTTAGTGACTTGATGTAATGTTTAAAATTTAGTACTATTTGGTGGTAATTGCTCCTGGAAAATGATTCCAAAGGAAATTATATAATCCTATAATTAGGTTTCCAAACTCTGGTCCCTGAATATATGTTCATTTATTCACTAAATATCTGTGAACACCTATTGGAGAAAACAAGACATCCAATAGACTTCGTTTCTGGATTTCTCTGTTTAGGATAATAATTTTTACTGATAGTTTATTCAAAAAGTACTAGGGATTTGTGCTTTCTTTGTGCATTATATTTTGTTTTCCCACCAGTATTAAGTACCCTAGGCCTAATGTAAACTAGAACAATACTAAAATTTGTACAATCTATTCCAGGATAAATATATGTTTTTAAAATATAATTAGGATTGTTTTTATTAAGAAGTAGTAAGTTGTTATAAGTTGTACATTCAGTTATTCATGAATTTTCCATGTACTTACACAGTCTTTTTTTACTCATTAACAATATCTGCAATTCTGTTTGGTTCTCTCAGAAACTATCATCATGTTATGTTTTAACACATTAAAAATCATGTGTGATTCTTTTATTGTATAGACTGCTGAAGGAGCATAAATATATGCTTGTCAAAAAAGTATTACATAAAGTTTAAATGTATCGAGATTGTCTTAAAAATAATTTTTTTTTAAGATCTGAGAATTGTTAAAAAAAATTCATCTCAGGAATCTTTGTCTAAACTATTTCCAACTTGCATTCATAGCAGATTTAGAAGTGAGGAGGGTAAAAGAATAGCAAGGTTATTCAGGGGTCTCAACAGTTAAATGTCTCATCAAAAAGGATCCTTTTCTACACATGTTCTTACTCACTGCACATTGCACACAGATGATTCTCATCACCATTACTCAAATCACCTGATGCCTCAATTACCTTGGCTTCAATGAGCACATTCCAAACGCCAGAGCACCCATATATGTACTCTGATAATAGGCTGCCAATTAAGTTATCTTTCTCTGGAAACTTATTATGGCAGCTCAGTGAATATAATATCATTAGTGTCCTTATATCATCATAGCGGGGGCAGTTGCTGACACTGCATGAATATAACTGCAAAGCTATCAAAGTACCTGCTCAACCACAATAGCTTTGAAATTATTAAAAAAAAACTATAGCAATGTGTGCTTGTGTACATATATGTGAAGCCTGCAAGTATGTGCATTTATGCATGAATGCATGAGAAAATCCATTTTTTATATAAAACATAGGGAAAATGATCATCATACACAAGGAAAGCAAAAATACCTAGATAGAAGATAGATAAATTATTACTAAAAATTGCCTTATAAAGCTTGTGCAACCTTGCCATCAATAAAAATGACATTAATTATAGCCATGGTCAGGTCAGTATTTCTTTACCATGGAATGCTCCCAGATTAAATTACGTTTTGTAAAAATATTCTATAAAGTGTTCTGTTCCCATGCGGGATCTGGGAATGAAATTAAGACTTTAATTAGAAACCTCAAGGAAAATATGAAAGAATTTTTGAGACTGACTAAACTTTCACTCTATAGCTATAAGTAGAGACATTTTTCTAGTTAAGCATAAGGTTATACAAAAATTACAAATATTGTTTACTGAGACTCTGATGTAAGTTGGAATTATTCTTATTCACTCTTATTAATTCATTTATTTGACTCATTTTTATTAAGGAGCTGGTAAAGGGAATTAGGATAATAATCTGCTTTAGCTGGACACTATTTCTTCTTAGAGTAGTGATAAAGAATATGATAACAGAGCTTTTGACTGGGTCAGAAACTTATTTTTACCACTTATCCTTGATAAATTCTGTGATCATTCTGAGCATCAATTCTTCATTTAAAAAATTGATGCTAAAATAAGCACTCACTTCATAGATTTATTGTGAGGATTAAATAATGCAATACATACAAAATGCTTAGCATGGTGTTGGAAAAATAGTAAACACTCAATAAATGATAACTTTTATTTCTATGGTTATTTGTATTTTGAATTATTTTTTAACATTCCCAAATTCCACTGACTCTTCTTGGTGGTTCTTATATATAATTGGCCTATAGTGATTTAGTACAATTTAGATCGGAGCCATTATTACAATTTGGTTTTTGTTTTTACATTTGTTCAATGTTTTCCTTAAGCAAGATGTTTATCAATTATGTCAACAAGGAGAATCATTTTCACAAAATGACTGCTGTTTTACCATTTTATTTTGTGTGGGCTTTATTATTATTATTATTGTTATTATTATTCCTATTATTATTATTTTTAAACTTCAGTTCTGCTCTAAGCTCCCTGGCTCATTGCCTACATGTTCAGTTCCTTTGTTCTCTGCTGCAGTACAATGAAACAAAGGGTACTTAAAATACCTCTTGGAGGGAATGAGTAGCTTCCTAATTGAGATTTTCTTGTAAAAAAAATCGTCACTCTTATACGTTCCTACTCCCTCCAAGAGGTATGGACTCCATAACACCTCCAGATTAAACCATTAACCTCACTCTCTTGGCTGCATCAGTTCAATGTAGCCTAGTTAACCATTTCAAATGCACTTTTGTGAAGCTGTACTTTGACTTTCCACCTACCATTTAAAATTTATGTGATAACAAGATATTTTCAATATTTCCAGCCCTCGAAAAGAAACTGTACAACAAGAAAGAGCGTTTAAGATAAAAACAGTTTCAAAAAGCAACACAAATTCTTAAAAGCTGAGACTAATTTTATACCATTGTTTCCTTGGACTACCAAAGCATACTCAAAGTATTTAAGTGTTAAAGTTTGGAAAATTCTGCTGACTGTAGTTAAGTGAAAGAGGCTTTTGAAAACAGTGGGCTGAATGTATTTATACACGGTTTAATAATGTAGGAGCACAGTCTTGCCACACCATTCATCAAGTAATTATCTTTACAATTTGCCTTATGATTTGACACAACACTGCCAAAATAGAAATTCCTTTCACTATGGACCACAAAGGAGATACTGCACTGCTAGATTGTGAAATAACCTTATGGGCAGGAGGGGCTTCTCTCTGCTGTAATTAAAGGCACTACCGAGTGAAGGGTCCTAATGCCAATCATCATGGGTGAAACTAGAATATGGTTAGGAAAAGAATGATTGGCATATTGGTTTCTGCAAAACTACCATACTGAAAGCATGGTGTCTGATTTATTATTCTATAAAAAGGGCGTCTTGAGGAAGTTCTATGTGAATGTCAACAGCCTCCCCAAGAAGGCAGGAAGGATGATGTGGGGGAATCAGAAGAAGCTGTTTCATCGTCAGATCTGGCTTTCCTGCCTTGCATTTGACTCATAGTGCAAGTCATGCAGAACATGGAGGGACAGGAACAAGAATACAGATCCCACTAGGCACTTCCTTCTGATAGCCATCTCATTAGTAATAATTTAAGACTATTCCTTTCTGCATTCAACTATCTGAATGTTATAGGGCATGGCAGTACCATTCATGGGACTAGTGGAAACATGCCCTACCTAATCTTGATTTATGCCCCTAAATTTGTAAAGGACTGGCCTTCACTCTGCTGAATCCCCTCATGCTGCCTTTGGTGCTCATGCATGAAAGTCTGAACTCTGCTTAGATTCCCCCTGTGGCCATCCAGTATATGGAACATCTGACTCCTTTAAAAAAATAGTGGAATACCAAAATAATAGAGAAGCAAGCAGAATCCCTTTCTGAAAGCAATATTAAATGTTGATAGCAGAAAAAAATATTGATAGTAGAGAGAAAAATTATTTTTTGAAGTCAATTGAATTTCAGAGAACATCTCTTTATATTTGACCTATATTTCCAGATGATACAGACCAGGATGTAATTCGTTGTTTTCATAAACATGAAGGTGAAGTATTGGAAGTCACTAAAACATAGGAGGCAAGCATAGGAGAAGGCCAAATCAGAGCTTTGTAACTGGGTCATTAAAAAGTACCAATCTGAACCTTCACATGGAAGGGTTTTTGAGGGCAAGAATTCAGTGAGGAGGCCCAATGTCTGGTAGGAACTTGGTGTGCAACTTGAGGAAGAAAGGTGGACCCACGATATATTGGATGAATCCTTGGATAGAGACCTTGATATTAGGCTCTGTAGGAATTCCAAAAGGTAAAAATATTCTGACTATGGACATTTAAAAAAAAACTAATTATAAAAAAGTTAAATAAGAGGGAATTAGAAAGACGGCATGAGGAATGATTGTGTCCATATGTACTCACACTATCTACCTTCTGTATATGTGGCTATGCAGGCTGTGACAACAGCAGTCTCTGCCACAAAACTTGGAGTTACATTGAATCTGTCCTGAAGTTTTGTTGATTCTGTTCCTTCAGGGGTCCTTAAACTCATTTCTATTTATATCAGATTTTACCAGATTGGGGTGCCAGTATCCATCACCTGGATTACTATAATAAGCTCCATAGCACATTAGACCGTCCCTTCCATTGCTTCGCCCTTTCTTCCCTCTGAGATTCATTTTTCCCACTCCATGGTTCACCATTCCCAGGTCCACAAATCCTTATACTTTTACTTCTATATTTATTCATGGGGATACCTTCTCCCTCCTTTGCTTCAAGTCCTCTTTTAGTTATTAAATTGAGTATCTTTCCTCTGGACAAATAGCTTGAGATTGTACTTCTTTCTCCCATGGATTCTCACTCTATGCTCCTACTTGTTGCAACATAAACCTACCTGAAATGTCCTGGAACTGTCTTGTTTTCCTTAGACTATAAAATTCTTGACAAGACCTGTGTCTTGTCAGTGTTTTATATTCTCCTACATATTAGAGAATATTTGTTGAATGAAAACATTGAAATAATAAATGAAATAATTGTTCAATCAACTTGCTCATAGTGTAGCTTGCTCAACAAATTTTCTGGGCCACTTCCCAATGGGTGAACTAGACTGAAATGATCTCTGCTTTCCTGGGTCAGTGAGGAAGAGAATTAAAAAAAAAAGAGAAGTGCAGAATATTAAAGAAACAGCAGTGAGGGCCAAATGAGAGATTGCGGGGAGGGCCCTCAGGAAGTATAGAGGAGAGTGGTGTAATTTTCCTAGGAAAATTCCCTAAGTGGGTCTGAAGTGACAGGCATAACTGTGGAAATGCAATCCCTTTTAGCAAACTAAATGAGACTAATGTGTAATTACTGTGTTTTAAAATAAGATGTGAGAACGTTGTTGTAACCTATGGGCATTCGCATGGAAAGAGAAAAAGTAGCATCTGTACTACAATCCTATTTTGCTTAAAGCCGGTTTGTATAACATTTGTATAAGACCGACCTTCTTTCCTTCCGCCTTCCTTCCTTCCCTCCCTCTCTCTCCCTCTTTCTTTCTTTTCTTCTTTCTTCTCTTTTTGATATATGTCTCACACAGGGCCAAAACCTTTTTGTAATGGGATTTCAACTTTACCCTACAATTTCTGCTGCAGAGAAAGTAATAATATGGTCCTTACTGTTTGCTAGAAATGTTGCCTTGTTTTTCCTAGGATCTTAAGAATCATTGAATCATACCAACTTTGGGAACATATAAATCTGGGTAATTGAAAATTCCCACTTTCAAACAGAAGGCTATAAGCAGTGCATATAGTATTTGGATTTGATGTTGCTTAACATTGGTAAGGGCCTATGGAATTCGATGAATCTTTATATCTTGGTGTCCTGAAATTTCTGTCTCATTGAAATAAAAAGAGTTGCTGCATTTTCTGCCTCAGAGAGATGAAGCATCCTAACGTGACACTGGTTAAGAGCAGGGAACCTGGAGTCAGGCTGCCTGCAGTTGAAGCTTAGCTCCTCAATTCCTAGCAGTGAGACATGGGCTGAACGTCTCACTGGCTCTAGTTTCTTTGTCTGTAAAACAGGACTGTAATGGTGTTGATTTTTGGGGGTTATTTTAAAGATAAATTGATAAATATGTGCAAAATATCTGGAACTGATCCTGGTACAATAGAAAAGTGAAATAAATGTTAAGTATATCATGGTTGTTATTACTATTGTCATTTGTATTTCCCAACTCAGCAGACCTACCATAAAAGCATCTGGGAAAGGCTTTTCTGTGGAAATTATGTTTCAATAACAAAAGGAGGGAAAACCTTTTCAGACAGAATGAAGAGGGAAAACCTAGACACAATGCACACAAGAAATGGAAAAACAAAACGAAACCAGACAAAAAAACTAAACACACCCTGTCTAGCTGGCTGCCAGTGTTTGGAGCAAGGAAGAAATTAGTAGGGGGTTGAAACCAGAGAGGGACGCGAAAGCAGAACCTTTATGGTCTTGCAGACCACATTCAAGGATTTTGTCTCTTAGTCTGAGATTAAAGGACAACTCTGAAAGATTTTAAGTGGCACGGCTGGTAAATAACAAAATGGCTAGAGATTGCATACAACCTGGAGTGGACAGGTGAATTCTCTCGCAAAGGTTGGAAGAGGAGGGATGTGGTTTGAGAGAATGGAATCTGGATCTAAATGAAAAGTGGAGGGGCCAGTTGTGTAAAGTCTTAAAAATTGAGGCTAGAAGTTTTATTTGAATTATAGAGCCAGTGTAGAGCCACTTGAACTATCTGAGAAGCAAAGACTATAAAAAGGAGTATAAAGAATCTATCAATGAACTTAGAGAAGATGGCACCCATGGAAGCCTCTGATGCTGCTAAAGCCGATGAGTTGTGATAAACGGAGCATACCCTCCTAAAAGAGTGGAGACAGCTAAACTTAAACATTTTCTATTACTTAAAATCTAAAAGACACTTACTCATTTTTCAGTGTATGAATAATTTTAGTGTATGCATTTTAATAGAAAATAAAATCACCATTCAAGTAACTAACCTCATCCAATACCCAAAATATGCTCATCCATGTACATGTAAGCCCAAAAGCAAGTGGGCTTTTCCCACCTTTTCTCCTTCCCTATACAGAGGCTGCAAAGGGCCGAGGGTCCTGCAGTCTGTGGTGACATACAGGTCTCACTTTGGCTCACTTTGGTCCTAAGTAAATCCTTCTCCTTAGTCTTAGTTTACTCCTCTTCAAAGTGGAAGTCAGAAATGATAATATTTGAGAAATATTTGATAAATTTTGGGAAATAAGGCTTTTGAGGGAGATGAGAGTTGGTCGTCAAGGCTTCAGACGATATCTAGAACATCTGACCATCAGCCTTCCTCCTCAGGCTGGCCCCTGACTGTTCACCCAATCTGTTTCCCCCAAGCCAATCTCTAGCATGCCCTGGAGGGCCTCTCCTCTTTTTTCTTCCTCCAGCTGCTGACCCTGCTAGTCAGTCACTCCCTCCTCTTCTCCTTGCCCCTGTTCTCTCCTCCTCCTCTTCCACTTTCTCCCATCCCCCTCTTCTCCTTCCTTCCCCCCTCCCTCCTCCCTTTCCCCTCCCCCTCCCTCTCCCTCCTCTCCCCCTCCTTGCTCCTCCTCCTCCTGCTCCTTCTTTGTCTTCTCTTCTTCTTGTCCTTCTTGGTCTTGTTCTGTCTCTATATCTATCCCTTTCACCAGTGATATCCAGTTTCAATTATTGTAGCTGTAGAATAAGACTCAAAATGGAATAAGTTGGTGCCTCCAGTTTATTCTTCTTTTTAAAAATTAATTTCTTTCCTTTTCCATATAATTTTTTGAATGACCTATCTATACCTACAAAAAAAATCACGTTGGGATTTTAATAGAAATTACTTTAAATCTATATGTTAATAATCAACTGACACATAACTATTTTCCAATTACAGAAATCCTTATGAAGACAGAGCTGCTATTTAGACATGACAAAAACCTATACAGAATATGAATAATTTCCTTCTTAACCATTCTTTGAGAATTGGTGTTCTAGAATAGCTTCCAGAATTAAATGGAAAGAAATAGGTAAGAAGAAAATGGAATTTTCTCTTTAGTTTGCCATGTTCTCAGGGCTGATCTCATTCTTAAGGTATCTAACTTAATGCTGGTTTGTTAGCTTCCCCCAGTTCCCAACCCAGTGTTAGTTAGGGGCAACACATTTGAATAAAGCATTAACATTTGTGAAGGGAGGCATGGGAAAGAGTGCTTCTTGGGTTTTCCCACAGGAACAACTTAATTATATTTCTTATTTAATTTTCTGTAATTCTAAATGTAAATTGGAGGGAGCTAGTAGATTTTACAAGTCAGTGTCCTTGTTTCAGTGATATAATGATAAACCATGCTGAAATAATAGGAGGTTCCACTTCATTACACCACTGTTTATCATTTTTAACGTTCTGCAAAAAATGTGTGGGACATATGGCATTTCAAAGAAGAAGTCACTGCATTCTTATCTGACTGCGTAGTGGCCTTAAGTGTGAGCCCACTGACTGAATTTTAATTTTAATGGGAATCAATGAAATTTTGATATTTTATTAGCTATTTAACATTGTCAAGAAAAAATGTTTTTATTCATCACTAATTATTTATATTTAGTATATGAGTATGGTGCATTTATAATCATTAAAATGTAATAAACAGTAGTCAATTATGCACAACAAATACCTTTTCAGATATAGTGCTAATAAAGGTAGGTATGCATACTTACTGGCAATTTATAATCCATAATGGACCATGCACAATGAAATTATAAAATTATATCACTTAATGGTTTTATTAAACAGCTTTTTTTAATTGAAAAAGTAATTTATATTCATGGTAAAAAATTTAAGCACTGCAAAGATGATACAATGAAAGTAATTCTTCTTCCTTTAGCCCCCTCCAACACTCACTCAGTTCTCTAGTGTGGAGGGAGAGCTGTAGGCCCAACTGCTATTTACAGTATTTATGTGATAAAAAATGGTTTAAAACCTCACTAACTCACACTAACTGAAAGGAAGGTCACTACAACTTGATGTAAAATCTGAATTATAGTATATTCCAAAGGAAATATAGCTTTGGTTCTTTGGGCTAAAATGAGTAAATGCTGACTGAGAAGGGGGAGGATGGAGAAGAGCATTTATTTTAAAGTATCCATTGGTGCTTTTCAAACAGATTTTACCCATATTAATTCTTTTAATGAAAGCTACTGATACTGTGGTGCTTCAAAGTAGTTTGCTGTCCTTCACAGTTAGGTATGCTAAGTATTTGCCATGTTGACAATATTCTTTGTTTATCAAATTTCGTTTTACAGAAAGCACACAAGTAAATTCTGGCTCAAAACCTGAATTGAGTTCATGTCCATTCATGTGCCACATATTTCAAAGTACTGAACTTAAATAGATGCCTTGCTGTGTTTGTATGGGGGTTGCATATGTTACTCAAGAAAATACTCCTGTAAACTTGAAGATGTCATGTATAACTCTTTTTAAATATTATAAGGTGTTTTTGAGTATATTATCTTATTTTATCCCTATGGTTCCCTCTGAGTGCCTATGACAGACATTAGAACGCTAATCTCTAAAGTGAGGCAATTGTTTTTCAAGATGTTATTGGGCAATTTTAAAGGACAACATAAGTAAGTTGTTATAGAGTTTTTATATTATTCAATATAGTATCCTATTATTTGAAAGTAGACAGTGGTAAGTTAAGATGCAAATATAAACTCTGGATTAATCACTAAAAATATAAAATGTATAAAAATATATATGTATATATATAAATATATATAAAAATATAACTATAAATAACAACAGTGGGAATAAAATGAAATATTAAGAAAAAACTCAATTAATACAATGAAGGCAGGCAAAGACAAGGGAATAAAGGACAGATAGCTTAAAGAGGAAACAAGGAAGAAGGTGGAGTTAAAAACTCAACTTATTGATAATTACATTAAATATGAATAGTCTAAACACCCAATTAAAAGTCAGAGATGATCAGACTGCATTAAAAAAAGCAAGCACTATGTGCTTTTTGTAAAACAACAACAACAAAAACAACAGCAACAACAACACTTTATATGTAAAGACAAAGAGAAGTTAAAAAAAAGGGGGTGGGATAAGTTAAAAGTAAATAATGGTTGGGGCACCTGAGTGGCTCAGTTGATTAAAGCATCTGCCTTTGGCTCAGGTCATGATCCCAGATTGCTGGGATCAAGGCCCACAACGGGCTGTCTGCTCAACAGGTAGTCTGCTTCTCTTTCTCCCTCTGCCTGCCACACCCCCCTGCTTATGCTCTCTCTCTTGCTCTCTCTTTCTGTCAAATAAAATAAGTAAAAATAAATAAAATCTTTTAAAAAAGTAAATCATGGAAAACATATCGCATAAATGCTAATCATAAGAAAATAAAAGTCTATATTAATAATAAAAAAACCAGCAGAAACACATTTTTAATGATTATTTTTAATAATGAAAACTTTAATTTATCAAGAAATAAAAATCTCAAGACCATATGCAGCTTATAACAAAATTTTGAAATACATGAAGCAAAAACTAAAGATGGGAAACAAGAAATAGATAAACCCTGCTCTTTTTGATGACATGGGTGGATCTAGAGGCAATTATGTTGAGTAGGATAAATCAGACAGAGAAAGAGAAAGGGGGCTGAGGGGTGGGCAAAATATGTGAAAGAGATGAAGAGGTACAAACTTCCTGTTATCAAATAAGTTTTTTTTTTTGTGGAGCTGTAATGTATGGCATGCTGAATATAGTCAATAATATTATAATAACTTGTAAGGTGACAGGTGGGTAGTATACTTACCATGGGGGTTCATTTCATAAAATAAAAAATATCAAATCGCTATGGTGCGTACCTGGTAGGATATTGTATGTCAGTTTTACTTCAATAAAAAATAAATCCATGATCATTGTTGAAGGTTTCAACACTGTTCTTTGGATAGTCAGTAGAATAAGAAGACAGAAAATCACTAAAGAGAGTAGTTGAGTAATACTATCAGGAAACTAGACCTAGCAATTGCCAGATAGGCCTTGAGAAATATAGAATACTGTACACAACAGCAGCAGAATGAACATTCTTTTAAAATGCACATGGAACATTCAATAAAATGTGCTATATACCAAGCATAATATACCTAAAATATTTGAAGTCATATGTAGTATGTTCTTTGAGCACAAAAGATTGAATTAAAATTCTTTAATAATGGAAAGAGATTTTCACAAATTTATAAAAGTTCCCAAATGGGAAAAAAAAATCACAAAGAAAATTAGGAAATATTTTGAACTAAATTACAATGAGAACACAATTATATATTTTTAAATACAATTATATATTTTTTTATGGAGTGAAGGAGTGCTTAGTGGGACATTTAAGCTTTAAATGTTTATGTTAAAAAAGGAAAATTGAGGGGTGCCTGGGTGGCTCGGTGGGTTAACCTCTACCTTGGGCTCAGGTCATGATCTCAGGGTCCTGGGATGGAGCCCACTTCCCCCTCTTTCTCTGCCTGCCTCTCTGCCTACTTGTGATCTCTCTCTGTCAAATAAGTAAATAAAATCTTTAAAAAAATATTAAAAAAAGGAAAATTGTCTGAAATTAATGCACTAAGAACAGAAATAATAGAAGAAATCATGATCCCAGGGGCCTGGGATTGAGTCCCACAACGGCTCCCTACTCAGCAGGAAGTCTGCTTCTCCCTCTCCCACTCCCCATGCTTGTGTTCCCTCTCTCACTGTTTTTCTCTGTCAAATAAAAAAAGTCTTTTTAAAAAAGGGGGAATTAACAATATGATCATCTCAAGAAATATAATCATCTCAAAAATGCAGAAAAAGCATTCAAGAAAATTAAATAACCATTCATTAATAAAACTTGACAAACTAGGAATAGAGGAAAACTTGCTCAATCTAATAACATATATCTATAAAAAATCTAAGGTGAAGATTTTTACTAATATTGAAAGATTGATTACTTCTTTTCCAAATTAGGGAAAAAGACAAGGATGTCTGCTTTTTTTTTACTACTTTTATTCATCATTTTAGTAGGTGTCCTAGTTAGTATAACAATGAAAGGAAAATAAAAAAAGATAAACAAACGTAATAGGAAGAAGTAAAACTATTTTTATTCACAGAGATCATGTTTGTGTATGTTAATAATTTTAAGAGATCTATAAAAAAGCTATAGGAGCTAACAAAAGAATTTAGACAGGTTGCAGGATACAAGGTCAGCATACAAAAATTTTATCATCATGCATATGCAACAAAAATCGAAAATAATTAAAAATACCATATGTAAGTGTATTAAAACATAAAATATCAAAACATAAAAATATATCCAATTCCTATATACTAAAAACTGCAGTATATTACCAAGAGAGATTAATGATCTAAGTAAATGGAAAGATGTATTATGTCCATGAATTAGAAGACTTAAATTTTAAGATGTAAATTGTTCTCACATTGAGATATATATACAAACATACAAACAATCCTACTCAAAGTATCAGTGGATTTCTGTGTGTAATAGAAATTATGAAGCAGTTTTTGTAATTTGAAAGAATACAAAAAGCTAAAACAATTTTGAAAAAGAAGAAACTTGAAAAATGCACGCTACCTGATTTCAAGAATTATTAAAACTTTGGAAGCCAAGAGAGTGTGGTATTGATGTAAGAAAAAACATATAGGTCAAAAACCAGAGAGGGATTGTCTATAAAAATATAGAAACTTACATATAGTCTAATAATCTTTCATTAGGGTGCCAAAGAAACTCAATAGGGAAAGGATAGTCATTAAAGTAAATTGTATTGGAAAAACTAGATATTCATATGGAAAAAAGTGAACCATCCCTCTTACGTCACACCTTAGACACTTAGGTAAAAGCAAAACTTATAATTCTAGAAAAAAAACATAGAATAAAATCTTGATCTTTTATGTCACTAAAAGCATGAACTATCAATGACAAAAATTAATATATTGGATTTCATCAAAATGAATGTCCATTCTTCAAAAAACTGGTACAAATGAAAAGTCAAGCCACAGATTATGAGAAAATGTTTGAATTATATGCACATGAAAAATGGATTGGTATGTAGACTATAAAACTATTCACCAATTCAAATAGCTCAATGTAAAATGTGTAAAAAAATGGAATAGTTCACAAAAGGAGACATATAAATGGTTGGTAAGCACATATAAAGAAGCTCAACATCATTGATTATTAGGGAAATATGAATTAAAACCACAATGAGATCCTATTGCATACCCACTAAAATAGCTAAAATTAAAAAGACTAAAAAAAGACAAAATGTTAGTGAAGTTGTGTAACAACTGGAATTCTTATGCATTGCTAAGAGGACTGTAAAACATTACAATCACTTTGAGAAACTATTTGACAATTATAAACGTATAAGTTTTATATGATCCAGCAATTCTATACAAAAGTTTTTATCAAAAACAACTAAAAAAAATCATCCATATACACACAAAATCTTAATGAGACTGTTCATAGAAACCTTATTTTTAAGAGCTAAAAAACTAGAAACAATCACAATGTCCATCAACAAGTGAATGGATAAACAAATTGTAGTATATGTATGCCATGAAAATTGATAAGCAATGTAAAGGAATAAGCTATTGAGAAAAACAATACAATGATGAATTCCTAAAATGTTATGCTGTGTAAGTGAAACGAAAATATAAAAGCATGCATACTTTATGATTCTATTCTTGTAAAGTTCTAGAACAGGCAAAGTTCCTTTACAGTGACAGAGAACAGATTAGTAATTGCCTGTAGCTGGAAGGAGGGTAGGCCTAGGGAGGAGACTTAACTGCAAAGCAGTACAAAGAAATATTTTGGAGTGATGAAAATATAGCATACCTTTTCAAGAAGTTCTTATTTAAATTCAAGTTAGTTAACATATAGTGTAATATTAGTTTCAGTTGTACAATATAATGATACAACACTTCCATATGACACCCAGTGCTCATCACAACAAGCGGACTCCTTAATCACCATCTCTCCACCCCCCTCCCCTCTGGGAGTCTTTGGCATTCCTTAGCTTGCAATATCTGAAATATCTTAATTGTGGTAGTGGTTATATTTGCCACAACTTCGTAAAACATAAATAACAAAATGGATGCATTTTAATATCTGTATTTATACCTCAATAAAATTAAAACAAACAAAAATTATCCTCTAGTCTAAGGATAAATCTACTTTCAATAAATGATATATTGATATGATCCTATCTCTTCAACATGCCCCTTAATTTTTTTCTTCTTCCTTTTTTTATTATGTTATGTTAGTCACCATATAATACATCATTAGTTTTTCATTATTGCTCCATGATTCATGATTTGCATATAACACCCAGTGCTCCATGCAATATGTGCCCTTCTTAATACCTACCACTGGACTAACCCATCTCCCCACTTCCTTCCCCTCTAAAACCCTCAGTTTGTTTCTTGGAGTCCATAGTCTCTCATGGTTTGTCTCCCCACTCTGATTCTCCCCTTCATTTTTCCCTTCCTTCTGTTAATATGCTCCATGCTATTCCTTATGTTCCATAAATAAGTGAAACCATGTGATGATTGACTTTCTCTGCTTGGCTTATTTCACTTAGCATAATCTCCTCCAGTCTCATTCATGATGATGCAAAAGTTGAGTATTTATCCTTTCTGATGGGTAATATTCCATTCTATATATGGACCACATCTGCTTTATCTATTTGTCTGTTGAAGGGCATCTTGGCTCTTTCCACAGTTTAGCTGACTTTTTTCTAAACTATCCAGATATTCTCAGATTCATTCAACAAATATTTATAACTGACCATATATAATGGGACACAAAATATAAAATGTGCCTTTTATATGAAACAAGGATAATAAATGCATACATACTTGTACTGAATTGAATAACGTCCCCCCCCAAATTCATGTCTCCCCAGAACCTGTGAATATGATCTTATAAGGAAATAAATTCTTTGCAGATGTAATCAAGTTAGGATAGGTCATACCAGATTATGGCAGGCCCTAATCCAGTGACTGGTATCTTTATAAGAGGGAAATTTGAACATGGAGACATACACAGAAGGTTGGAGTATGTGAAACACAACAAAGGCAGCCATGTGAAGACTGGCAGAGCTTGAAGTAATTTATTTATAAGCTGAGGAATGCCAAAGATTACCACCAACCACCAAAAGCAAAGAAGAAGCAAGAGAGTCTCTTCCCCTAGACCTTTCAGTGAGAACACAGCACTTTCAGCACTTTGGTGCCAGACTCCAGGCTTTCATATATGCCAGAGAATAAATTTCTTTTGTCTTGAGCCACCCAGTTTGTGACTTAGCAGCTCTGGAAACTGATGCAATATCCAATTTTAAAAGTGTGGTGCAAGAAAATATTATGGAGCTATGGAAGAGTTAAAATAGTAAGAATTTGGATTCCCAAGGAGGATCTCTTACTGCAATGACCTTTAGTTCAGATGGAGAAATATGTAACAGTTAGCAAAGACAAAGATGGGGGTGATGAGGAAGAGAAGGTATAATCAGGCAGAGAGGTCTGCTTTTTGCAGACTCTGAGTAAGGAAAGATTTTGCCATATTTTTAGACTCAGAGAGAAGACAGCTTACTGAGAGTGGAGAAGACACATTGGAAACATGATAATCCATATTTCTTTAAGGGGAAATCATAGGGATACAGGAGAGTGGGCAGAAAAGGAGATTAGGAGAAATTAAGACAGTAACTACTATGGTAATTCAAGTAACAGATATCATTGGCTTAAACTAGACTAAAAATAGTAGGAGGCAGCCTTATTTGAGATCATTTTTGGCGGTAGACTCATCAGAACTTTGTAATGGATTGGATATGGTGGTGAAAGAGAGGGAGGTGTTCAGAACAACTCTGGGTTTCTGGCATGATCAGTTAGGGGACTGAAAATGCCATTTACTGTCATGAGAAGACTGAGGGAGAAATGGTTTTGGCAGGAGAGGATCACAAGCTGCATTTTGGACCTTTTAAATGCAGGATGCTTGTGTGATATGTAAGTGAGTATGTCTAAAAGATAGATAAAACTGGAGTTTACATTTAAGAATTTTAAATGTATGGGTTATATCATATACACATATATATGGGTATATATATGCATTTATGGAAATAGGTATAAGAATTATAAATGTATGAGGAATATATGTGTATAATATGTACCCATATATAATATATATTATATATTATATGTCTATAAAATTGGTATTTACCCATTATTTTTATTCACTACTCATTATATATGCATACACACACATATACCCATTACCCATTATGTATATATTGATATATTCCATAAGTATGTAATATATATAATATTAACCATATATTATATATATATATATATAAATTCTAGTGTAATTAGCATACAGTGTTCTATTAGTTTCAGGTGTACAATACAGTGATTCAATTCAACACATTATTCAGTGCTCATCAAGATAAATATACTCTTAATCCCCTTCACCTGTTTCACCCATCCCCTCACCCACATCCCCTCTGGTAACCACTGATTTGTTCTCTATGTTTAAGAGTCTGTTTTTTGGTTTGTCTCTTTTTTCTTTGTTCATTTGTTTCTTAAATTCCACATATGAGTGAATCATAAGGTATTAGTCTTTTTCTGACTGACTTATTTCACTTAATATTATACCCTTTAGGTCTCTCTGTGTTGCTGCAAATGGCAAGATTTCATTCTCTTTTCATTTTTTTAATATACTCTTTTTGAGTAATATTCCATTGTACATATATACCACATCTTCCTTATCCATTAATCTGTTGATGGACATTTGGGTTGCTTCCGTAATTTGGCTATTGTAGATGCTGCAATAAATACAGGTGTGCATATATTTTTGTAAATTAGTGTTTTTGTATTCTTTATGTAAATACCCAGAAGTGGATCAAATGGCATTTTTTTTTTTTTTTAATTTTTGAGGAACCTTGATACAGTTTCCTATAGTGGCTATACCAGTTTCTTTCGTACTAACAATGCATGAGGATTCCTTTCTCTCCACATCCTCACCAACACTTGGTTTTCTTGTCTTCTTGATTTTAACTCTTCTGACAGATATAAAGTGATACCACATTGTGGTTATGATTTGCATTTCCTTGATGATTAGAGACATTGAGCATCTTTTCACATGTCTCTTGGCCCTCTGTATGTCTTTTTTGGAGAAATGTCTGTTCATATCTTCAGCCCATTTTAATTAGATTATTTGATTTTTTTGGTGTTAGCAACTCAACACTTCAGAATTTAGAATTGCTAAATTCTTCATATGTTTTAGATACTAACACTTTATCAGATATGTCATTTGCAAATATCTTCTCCCATTCAGAAGGTTTTTTCTTTTCTTTACTTTTCTTTCTTTCTTTCTTTTTTGGTTGTTGATTATTTCACTTGCTGTGCTGTAGTTTTTTATTTTGATGTATTCTGTAGGGCAATATTTTAAATCATGGGAGTAGGTAAGAAAATTTAGAGACAGAGTGTATAATCATGAAAGGTTTTACACTGAACCCTGAAGAATTCCAAACTTAATGGATTGGATAAGAAAAACACTCAAAAGAAGTACTTGAAAAGGAGGAGCCAGAGGGGTAGAAGGAATGAATATCCGGAAAGAGCAGGTTTATGGAAGCCAAGTAAAGAGAATGTCACACAAATTAAAGTGTATTCAACTATGAAAAAACAGTTGAAATGCCAAGTGTCTGAGATTGTCTTACTCTTCACCAATATTCACTGTTCCTCCCTGTTAAAGTTACACATGCCTATGCATTTACTTTGACCAGAGCGACATGAGTCATTTCAAGCTAGCATTGGCTTCCTCTACCCTATTTCCTTTAGCCATGCACAAGCAATGATTCAGGTAGAGGATGCTCTGTCAGTCTGGATCTTAAGTGAAGGCGAAGTGGAGCACAGCCATAGCTGATCTGTAATGGACATGTAACATGAGTGAAAATAAGTCATTATTGCTGCTGTTGTTTGGGTCTTTAATTACTGGAGGAAGCCTAGACTATTTTGAGTGATAAAACAAGTAAGATACATACAGAAAAGAGTATCCTGGAAATAGCAACATAGGTATTTGGTGACTTTTGAAAGAGGATTATTTGTAGCATGGTAGATGCAATTTGGTGAGGAGTGGATAAGAGATAATAAATTGCAGGTAGTATTAACTCTGAAAAATTTGTGGAGAGGAGAAGAGAAATAGTGTTGATACTTAGGGTGGGGTATATGAGATCAGAGTTTTTAACTTTTTAAGATACAGATGGAATTAAAACAGGACATTGAAAAGGATGAATCAGTAGAGAGGGAGAGGGCTGAAGATGTAGGAGTATATCCTCTAAGAAAGGGAGAGGAAAGAAAAAGTGGGTAGACTGGAATCCGATAGGACCTGTGTTTCAACAGGAGGGGAAAAGGAACAGATGGGGTGCACATCTATGGCTGGGAAAATTTGCAATTCTAAACAAAGGCAAATGTCTTTTAAAAATATTCACATTTTAGGAACTAATCTTCAACTCAGTTTTATAGCTCCATTTTAAAATGTGGGGATTTGATACAGTTTCTTATATAAACTCTCAGTCCAAAAAACTAAATTTGTTAAAAAAAAAATCCCATTAGGTTTCCATCTGCTTCATTCAGATTTATAGGGTAATTCTACTTGAATTTAAAATTCTTTACCTTTAAGAGACCCTGGTCAAAATCTAGGAGGTGCTGGAAATGTCTCATCTTTGTGAGTCAAAGTGATTGATCCTTTAAGCAAAGCTTTCACTGATTATATTTATTTATGCATGCCCTGCCCTGCTCTATACCTCTAAGCACCAGAGTCTCCTGATTCTTCCATCCAAAAGCATTTCCAGAATCTCCTTAACAGCTAACAGCATTCTTTGCTTTGGGGACTGGTGGAGAAGACATTACAAGCATTTTGGGAGAAAGTATGGCTATAATTTATTTTCTGGGGAATAACTAGTATTGCACACGTCATAATAAAAATGGATGAGCATGAAATGATTCATTTCCTGAAAGAATATAAGGATGTTTTATAAGATGCAGTGTAATTGTTAGGATTTGTCCCTAGCCCAGTCTGATGTTGACAGGGACACAGCCACTATCTGTCTGAAACATTTTCCCCAGAGCTTATTGAATGGCAAATGTAATTCCTGGGGGAAAGCTTGATGTTCATAGTCTCTGAAGTGCTTACAGTTTAAAGTCAGGATAAAAGCTTATTCTATGGCTCTGACAGTTCGGTAGATATATTCAAGCTAGGTCTTGTGGTTTTTTTTTTTTTTTTTTTTTAAAGATTTTATTTATTTATTTGACAGAGAGAAATCACAAGTAGTTGGAGAGGCAGGCAGAGAGAGAGAGAGGGAAGCAGGCTCCCTGCTGCGCAGAGAGCCCGATGCGGGACTCGATCCCAGGACCCTGAGATCATGACCTGAGCCGAAGGCAGCGGCTTAACCCACTGAGCCACCCAGGCGCCCCGGTCTTGTGGTCTTAATACTTGCATTTCTACAATACTAATTGTAGTTCCCTAAGCTCTTGTTAATTTTTTTTTTTTTTGATTGCATTTACAGTTGATCTTTGAACAGCATGGGGGTTAGGGACATTGATCTCCTGCACAGATAAAAATCCGCCATAACTTTTGATTCCTTAAAGACTTAATTACTAATAGCCTACTGTTGAAACCTTATGATAAATAGTTGAATAACACATATTTTGTATGCTATATGTATTATTACATATAGTAAGTATTAGAAAAGAAAATGTTAATAAGAAAATCGTAAGGGGACTGCTCAGGTCATTATCCCTGGGTCTTGGGATTGAGTCCTGCATAGGGTGCTTTGCTCAGTGGGGAGTGTGCTTCTCCCTCTGTCTGTCTCTTTCCTTGCTTGTGCTCTCTGTCTCTCTGACAAATAAATAAATTTAGAAAATCTTTTTTAAAATGCAAATTGTAAGGAAAACACATTTACAGTAGCATAATGTATTTATCAAAAGAAATCTGTGTATAGCTGGACCCCTACAAATCAAACCTCTGATGTTCAAGGGAAAACCATATCAAATTTTTTTTTTTTTTTTTTTTTACCATTCCTGTATTGAAAGATTCTGGTGAGATCTCTATATTTATATTTAAAGGCTCAGTAGGAGGGAGGATAAGAGAACTTTCCTGTTACTTCTCTACCTTTTCTGCCTCCTTTTCATCATCTTCTTCCTTTTCCTTTTTTTCCTCTTCTTACCCACTCTTCCTATTTTTTTTCTTTTTTCACCTTACATGTTAGCTAAATTAAATATTCAGTATAAATAATCTTACAAACTAGATTGCTCCTTAAATTCATAAAATTGCTTGAAAATGTTTACCATGTCGTATCTCTATTGATACCAAACATTCAGTCAATTTCAGGTGTCACTCACACTCATTTGTTTTGTTTTTCTTTAGAGAGGGAGCGTGCCAGACTATACACAGACATGTGCACGTGCATGCAGGGTCAGGGAGGGGCAAAGGGAGAGGGACAGAAAGAATTTATAATAATAATAATAATAATTATTATTATTATTAACGTATAATGTATTCTTTGCCTCAGGGATACAATCTGTGAATCATCAGTCTTATACAATTCACAGCACTCACCATAGTACATACCCTCCCCAGTGTCCATAACCCCACCACCCTATCCCTCTGTACCCCCAGCATCCCTCTATTTGTATCCTGAGATTAAGAGTCTTTTATGGTTTGCCTCCCTCCCTGGGCCCATCTTGTTTTATTTCTTCCCACCCTGCCCCCCTGGACCCCCCACCATGCCTCTCAAATTCCTCATATCAGAGGGATCATATGATAATTGTCTCTCTCTGATTGACTTATTTCACTTAGCTTAATATGCTCTAGTTCCATCCATGTCATTGCAAATGGCAGGATTTCAGTTTTTTGATGACTGCATAGTATGCCATTGTATATATATACCACCTCTTCTTTTTCTTTTTTTAAAAATATTGATAAAAATATATGTTTATAAAAAATAAAAAATTAATAAAATAAATAAATAAATAAAATAAATATTTTATTTATTTATTTGACAGAGAGAGAGATCACAGGTAGGCAGAGAGGGGGAAGCAGGCTCCCCACAGAGCAGAGAGCCTGACGTGGGGCTCGATCCCAGGACCCTGGGATTATGACCTGAGCCGAAGGCAGAGGCTTTACCCCACTGAGCCACCCAGGGGCCCCATACCACCTCTTCTTTATTTATTCTTCTGTTGATGGACATAGGGTTTTTCCATAGTTTGGGTATTGTGGCCATTGCTGCTATAAACATTCAGGTGCACATGCCCCTTTGGATCACCATATTTGTATCTCTAGGGTAAATACCCAGTAGTGCAACTGCTGGGTCATAGGGTAGCTCTATTTCCAACTTTCTGAGGAACATTCATACTGTTTTCCAGAGTGGCTGGAGAGAAAGAATCTTAAACAGGCTGGATGCCTAATGTGGAGCGTGATTAGGGCTCCATCTCATGACCCTGAAATTAGGACCTGAGTTGAAATCAATTTGGATGCTTAACTGGATGCTTAACTGACTGAGACACCAAGGTACTCCAACACTAATTTGGATATTATCTCTTGTTGCATGTATATATGAATGGCTAAGTATATATGAAATGTTCTTTATAGAGGACTAATCCATGATAATACTTGAAAGAATTTATAAATGTATAATAGTTTCTGTTTTCATATAAACTTATCTTGGTGTCATATTGGCATTTGCTCATGTATTGCAGGGCCTAGAATTTTAAGAACTTCTTTGACATATTTGAGCTTCCCAGGGCTCCAGAAACCTATTTATGAGTTCTCCTGCTCTTGTCAGATATACTTCCCATTAGAGGAAAGTCTTCCCATCCAGCTAGTTCTCTTATCAAGACTAGCTGCTCTCCACCTCATCCTCAACCAAATGGATTTCACTTCCCTTTCAGCCCATAAATTATTCAAACAAGCCAGTCACATTCTACAGCAGGAACAAAGGGGAACCTCACCTTCTTGTTACAACAAAGCCTACTTCTCCCATGGCCATTTTGGGTACATTCTTTTCCTGAGAACAGATGTTGCCTATGTTGACCTGCATGGTATGCAGTGTCCCTTTCCTCCAGCTCTGAGTATATGAGGCTGACAAACTTCTCTTAATTTCATATGTCTAGTGTCATGTATCATGTGCTCAGTCATCTTGTAATATTTAGGGTGAGAGAGCTTTCCTCGACCTATCAGGTGAATAGGAGATGACCGAAACAATCGCATTCCTGTCCTCACAGAATAAGAAAAGACATCCTAGGCTGCTGGATTTTAATCAAGCTTAGAGTCTGTTCCCAATCATGAGCCCAATTTCACTTTCATTTTCACATATAAACTTTCAAAGTGTGGCAATTTTTGTACACTATTTAAAAATTTGATTTTAGATTTAGGCCACTGCTTTTCAGCCATTTTCAATAACTTATATATATATATATATGCACACATGCATGGATGTTTTGAGCTACTTAAGTTTTTTTAATAGTTTTGAACGTAGTAGAAGTTGCCTTTATAACAATTTGACTAAAAAGAATATTAAAAAGAAAAGAATGCAAATGATTGACTTAATTAAAAAATTAAGTCAATCATTTGCATTTTTTCTTTCAAAACAATTGTTCAATTCAAACAAGTTCAGGTGTGTATGTCTATATCTAACAATGACCCTATTGTCTAGAAAAACTCTTTTGGAAAAAAAAAAAGTTAGTGCGTCACTTTAAAACCTAAATGGAATAGTGGCTAAAGCTTTCAGTAACATAAACAATAGTGAAAGTTATAACTAAATTTCCCTACTCAAATTATACTTTCTAAGCCAGTGAAGCCTTAAATTAATGAATTCATTAATACATTGATTCAGCATATATTTTTTATGCTTCTGTATGTACCAAGTTAACTACTTTGGTGGGTTCTGAGAGGATCCTCAAAATTGTATAGAATATAATATCAGGCTAAGAAGTAAAGCCAAACTCATAAAATTACAGAATTATAGAGTTGGGAGGGAGTTGAAAATGTACAGACAAAGGCTCAGAGAGTCTGAGAGAGAGTCAGAGAGTCTGAGGCTCAGAGAGTCTCAGGGACTGACCCAAGATCATACAAATCCTGTCAATCTGATAGGGTGCCATATGTGTTTTCAGTCCTGCATTCTAAAAGTGATTCCATGAACATAAATGACATGGAAAACAATTTTTTTCCAAGTGCTGAAGTATGTGAAACAATAAAAAAAGTTATAGGAGATAACAGAGATTTGTGTAGATAGTCCTCATAACGTGAGACTCCATGAAGACAATAGGTTTCGAGCTGAGCCCAGGAAAGGTTTAATGTTAATTTTCATATGTAGAGAAAAAAAGCAAAGGCATTTTTATTAAAAGGGCTGTTGATGGCAAAGTTCTGTGTAGTTAGGAATGTGATTAATTAACATAAACTGGGGTGGTAGGGTGACTGCCTGAATTACAGGTTAAACTGCTTTTTTAGAAGTAAGAGTAGAGAGTAAAATAGTTAGAAAAAGCACCCTCATTGAGTAAAAATGTTAGTAAAGTATTAATATTTCCATGACTTTTTTTTTTTTTTTTAATTTTATTTATTTATTTATTTATTTTTTAATTTTTTATTTTTTATAAACATATATTTTTATCCCCAGGGGTACAGGTCTGTGAATCACCAGGTTTACACACTTCACAGCACTCACCAAATCACATACCCTCCCCAATGTCCATAATCCCACCCCCTTCTCCCAAACCCCCTCCCCCCGGCAACCCTCAGTTTGTTTCGTGAGATTAAGAGTCACTTATGGTTTGTCTCCCTCCCAATCCCATCTTGTTTCATTTATTCTTCTTCTACCCACTTAAGCCTCCATGTTGTATCACCACTTCCTCATATCAGGGAGATCATATGATAGTTGTCTTTCTCTGCTTGACTTATTTCGCTAAGCATGATACGCTCTAGTTCCATCCATGTTGTTGCAAATGGCAAGATTTCATTTCTTTTGATGGCTGCATAGTATTCCATTGTGTATATATACCACATCTTCTTGATCCATTCATCTGTTGATGGACATCTAGGTTCTTTCCATAGTTTGGCTATTGTGGACATTGCTGCTATAAACATTCGGGTGCATGTGCCCCTTTGGATCACTACATTTGTATCTTTAGGGTAAATACCCAATAGTGCAATTGCTGGGTCATAGGGCAGTTCTATTTTCAACATTTTGAGGAACCTCCATGCTGTTTTCCAGAGTGGCTGCACCAGCTTGCATTCCCACCAACAGTGTAGGAGGGTTCCCCTTTCTCCGCATCCTCGCCAGCATCTGTCATTTCCTGATTTGTTGATTTTAGCCATTCTGACTGGTGTGAGGTGATATCTCATTGTGGTTTTGATTTGTATTTCCCTGATGCCGAGTGATATGGAGCACTTTTTCATGTGTCTGTTCGCCATCTGGATGTCTTCTTTGCAGAAATGTCTGTTCATGTCTTCTGCCCATTTCTTGATTGGATTATTTGTTCTTTGGGTGTTGAGTTTGCTAAGTTCTTTATAGATTCTGGACACTAGTCCTTTATCTGATATGTCGTTTGCAAATATCTTCTCCCATTCTGTCAGTTGTCTTTTGATTTTGTTAACTGTTTCCTTTGCTGTGCAAAAGCTTTTGATCTTGATGAAATCCCAGTAGTTCATTTTTTCCCTTGCTTCCCTTGCCTTTAGAGAGTTAATGTGACTGCAGAATAAATCTAAAATAAACAAAAAGAAGTTTAGGAAGCTGAGAATTCAAGCTCAGCACTGTTTGTTGTCTGCCTACTGAGATGTAAGAAAAGACCAATTTAACTTCTGTGTGCATTGGAAAAGTTGCTCCAACCTGCCTTATCTCATCATTTCCCATCCCACATCACTATATTGATTCCTGCTAATTACCAGACATGCTCACAATTGTTTGAGCCAATATTAATAATGATTTTCATTTATTGAACATCTACTATGTGCTCATGCACTGTGATGCAATGAAAATACTTTTCTTCTGTATAGGAGAAAGTGGTATCTTGTTAGGATAGATATATGCTTTTTTCTTTTTTAGCTAGAAAATGAAAGTCATCCATCATTCATGCCTAGAGGGAGGAAGTGGGGTATACATTTGATACCAACATCTTGAGAGTACTCACCTTGGAAACTGACTCATATTTGGGCTTTGAAACTGTCATTTTCCCTATGTGAAGATAATTGTAATAGGGCCAGAACTGACAAGTGGGGTTTTGATGTAAACAATGAACAAACCGACAGATCAATAAATGCTGAGCAAGGCATGCTTCACCTCAGATTATATTGACTTACTGCAAAAATAATGGAGTGACAAAATGAAAATGTGTTATGTTTTATCTGAGTTATGGTCATAGCAATATATAAGGTAATAGATTAACTCAGATAAGACTTGCAGCAAAAGAAACATCAAGAACAACTATAAGAAAATCAATTTGCAAACACCTTCATGAAAGCAAGTTTCTAAGGAACAATCACACTTTACTGAAGAAAAATACTGGTTACAATTGTTTTCTATCTGTACTAGACAACTAGATTCACCAAGAATTACGTTTTTATTTTAGCTTAAGGATTTGACCTTCAGTAGAGGTTATTTTAGTAATTTTATTACTCAGAGGCCTCAGGTCCTAGTGGATCCAAAATTCAAAATCTTGAGTGCTTTTGACAAGCTCTGGGAAGTAAAACTATGACAGATAATGATTGGTACCATTGGACTAATGTATAAGTAGATAGTCTCTGCTGATTAATTCACTTCTGCTTCAGCCTTTGAGTCAAGATCATATTCTCAGGGTGGTCTTAACCAATGACTAAACCAAATTGTGCTATAAGGGGGAGGCTGCTTCTACCCAAGATGAGACTTCTCTAATAGACAATTTTTCTACTGGAGTGCCCTGTTGGCTTTCAGAGACTTAGTGAGAGCTTCCTGCTCATTTTTTTTTTTTTTTCTTGTTCCTTTCATTGGTGTTGCTTGCCAATAAAACTTTTGGATTCCTAATTCTTTCTCAGCATCTGCTTTCTAGAGTACCCAATTGACAGTGGTACTAGAACAAGTCTAATAAAAGAGTCAGTAAGATGGAATTTGGGGTCTGGATTGCCCACCATCTTGTTGGCAAAGATCCTATATGAGGCAGTATCCCTAGCATAAGAAACCTGTTCTTGGCATAAGGTAGTGGTTGTTTAATTGCTAAAACTTTCATTAGTAGTGATTTTGGAAACTTTTATGAGAAAGGAGACAGAATGGGAGAGTACAAAATGCTGATGACCAAACTCGGGATTTAATAGTTTCCAAGCTTCAGAGATGATTGAATCCTCGGTCAAAGCTGGACTGTTGGGTCAAAGTCAAAATCCTGTTTGGGAAAACATGTATCCTGACACATCTGGATAAGAGTGCCTAAAGCTTCTGGCTTCACAAATTCCTGTGATTCCCCAGAGCCCACTAGAAGTGGTCTATGCTTCCTTATTAAGAGCTAGCATATCTACATGCGGGAAGATATACTGAGGCCTCTTCATTGTAAGGCTGCAGGAACTCCTCTCAGGATTAGTCCCCATTTCTCTCTTAGTTTTCAGGCCAAGAGTTAGAGTTAAGCTGAAAGACAACTAAGCTGGAGGCATGTGGAGTAAGATATGGGAGAAAAGGAATCTATACCAATGGATCTCCAGAATTAACCAGCATGAATCAGCAAGAGCTGCAGGAGTTTACTTGGGATTGGATTTTCAGCATGCCAGAATTAAATCGATGAGGCTAAAATAAGGAAGAGCAAATTAACTTGAAACATACTCTCAGGATACTTGCTTAATAGCCTAGCAAGGACTCAGGTGATGAAATAAACTTGCTGCAAAGGTGACTCTTAGTAGCTCTTGTTAAATAAAATTGAAATGTCTGAAGTTGAAGCAGCCAGCAAGACAGGTCACTGGAACAGTCTACTGAAGACACAGCTGAAGCACTTAGTCAAAGGCAATAGCTGTGGGCATGTAGGGCCATACCACAAGTTATAACATGCCCACTGAGTCACAGAATATATATGATATTGTGAGCTCAATTAATTGGTCTAGCTACAAAGGGGTGGAAGCAGGAATTTCTCCACGTATCACCATTTCCAATATGGTTTCAGAGACTTAGTGAGAGCTTCCACTCTCACTTGGATTTTTCCAATATCACCATTTCCATAATCTGCTAAGAGATTATGTTAACTTTCCCTTCAACTCTGGACTCTGTGAGTTAGAGGTACTGGTCCCCAAAGGGACTTTACTCTTGTCAGTGGATACAGCATTTCTACTATAGTCTAGGTTGCTGCTGGAGCACTTTGTACTCCTTATGTCCAGAGACCAGCAGGCAATAAGAGAAATTAAGATCCTGGTAGGAATAATTGACATGATCATCAAGAGGAGGTGGGGATGCTGTGGGAACAAGGAATAATATATGTGGAACTCTTCATCTTTTGGGTGCCTATTGATAATTTCTTGACTAAACTGTGATGATAAATAGACAAGTTCTGCAAGTCATAAATAAGAAATATATATTTATTAGAGCTCAGACCTCTAAGAAGTGAGGATGGAGGTTGTAGCTGTGGGCAGGCCGTTATGACCACCAACACTGATAGCTGACGCAAGGAAAATTTAAAT
The DNA here is from genome assembly GCF_030435805.1 of Mustela lutreola. Classification (NCBI taxonomy): domain Eukaryota; kingdom Metazoa; phylum Chordata; class Mammalia; order Carnivora; family Mustelidae; genus Mustela; species Mustela lutreola. The sequence continues at coordinate 13,569,224 of NC_081290.1, forward strand.
GGTAGAAGTAGATGATTTCAGCCTTGGGACCAACTGTAGTGATAGGAGTTGTGTGCAGTTCTTTTCCCTAACTCCCTAATCTTGTCTAAGTTTTCTTTTTGTAAGAGAAGCCCATCAGAGTCCTGTAGCTCCTTGCACATATATGGAGAAATGGATCCATATGGTGCAAGGAGGGGACTGTGGTAGATCAGGTCTTTCCTCCGGAAAGAGCTCATTGCCCTGCCTTTGAGAACTGTGCTTAGCTGACAGCCTCTAGCTGTTAACTTCTTTGGGTTCGCTTCTAATTTTCAGTGATGGTAACCTTCTTCTGCTTAGCCAATGACAGAGAAAGATTCTGGTACAAAGGCCTACCCTTTTTTGCCCAATGCATTAGAACTCCTTTAATGGGTATTCTTCCCTTTGGAGCTCCTCTTGTGTCATTGTAGACTTTGTCATATCTGCAATTCAGACTGATGACTCCCTTACTCAATCCTGTTTCCTACCTTTTCCTTTCACAGGTGTTACTCCTTCATAACACTTAGTATTATTAATCTCTCAGAAAACCCAGTGTCTCACAAACCAAAGCATAAATGATATATACATCCAAGCTTGTGATACTGCAGCACTATTCCTAAAGATTTAAAAAAAAAAAATCAGGACATATTCCAGATTAGTAATGAGAAAACTTTAGGGTAAGGTGGTGGGTGGAGAAAATGTTGCAAAGAGGTATTATATGAGAACAGACAAGAAGGATTATGAATAAACAGTCTTGGAAGATGAAGAAAGAAAAATAGTCTACAGTGCTGACTTGTTTACCATTTTCTGGGAAACTCAAACTAAGGAGCTACTTTGAAACTTAATGGGATTAAGTTTAAGACTAATAAAATAAATCTCTTATTATTATGTATAACTATAGCCTTAGGATAATAGTTACTTCCAAAGAAAGTTGAGACTAAAATACAGGTTAGAGATCTTCTAAATTCTGATGATAAAGACATAATCATTAATTAAGGAAATATTGGAGATCTTATACTTACAATTATTTTTGAAATTGTGTTTTTGGGAATATACCCATTCTTTCTTACAGTGAATCCCTTGGATTTGCTATCAGAGATAGGATGCTGTGCGGGATGCCTGAGGTCTGGGGGTAGTGGTACCCAGATGTATATGTTCTTAGACATGGGTGCTCTCTTTCTCAGGGCTAAATATCTTTAACTTCGTTCCATGAAGAAGGAATATCAATAATTTCTCTTAGAAGAAAATAAAGTACAATAACTGCCTTCAAATAATTGAAAGGCTGATAGTATGACCAACGGGTAAATAGTGGAAGGAAGGAGAAAAGATCTGCACACAGAGGTATCTTCACAAGGTGTTAAGCTCCCTGTCACTGGGAGTGTTTGATCAAGAGAGGGACAAGCATGTCAAGGAAATAGAAGAAACTTTGGGAGGACTTGTATCTAGGTGATGTTAAGACTTTCTTATTCTAAGTTTAAGGAATTGAAATTGAGATCTAACACCATGTGAAGACCTGCTATTCAGAGTGCCTTACATAGAATTTAAAACAAAAGAAAAGGGGCTAAGATATAGAAGCTGTAATACTATGGAAACTATAGGATGGATTAAGTAATAAACTAACAGCCAAAGTGCTAAAGGGATATTACAAGGTTGTACAATCTTTCTCTAGAGGATTTATAATCTACATAAAATCCTCATCTATTATCTGGAATAGCTGAATTTGAGCACATTCAGAGGAAGTTGAAATAGCAGAGGTGAATATATTTGAGTGTATTTAATGTCCTACTTGGTCCCAAGATTTGATTCTTTGAATTTGTGCTGTCTTTGGAAAAATAGGAAACTTACCAATGAAATTTCTGAATTAGGAGAACCCTATTACAACAGTAGTGAAGAAGGTTATCATCTATAGTTTTGGCTATTATGATGTAAGAAGAATTGTTTTTTATATACTATATATGTGCATATGGAGAATGGTCTGGTATGGAAAAATACATACATACATAACTTTGAAATGTCATGGGTTAGGTTTCAGACTACTGCAATAAAGTGGATATTACAATAAGATGGGTGAAATGAATTTTTGGTTTCCCAGTGCATATAAAAGTTATATTCACAGTAAAACTGTAATGATTAAGGTGTGTTTGCTGAAGGTTAGAGTAGCTGTGGTGATTTCATAAAATGGTACAACAATGAATTTGCCATATCAATTGATACTTCCTTTCACAAATCATTTCTCTATAGCATGCAAGGCTTTTTGACAGTTTTTTACTCATGGTAGAAGTTCTTTCAAAATTAGAGTCCATCCTCTCAAACTCTGCTGTTGCTTTATTAACTGAGTTTACATAATATTCTAAAACTTTTGTTGTAATTTCAACAACATTCAAAGCATCTTCATAAGGAATAGTTTCCATCTCAAGAAACCACTTCTTTGCTCATCTGTAAGAAGCACTTTCTCATCCTATAGAGTCTTACTATGAGATTGCAGCAATTCAGTCACATTTTCAGGCACTACTTCTAATTCTAGTTTTGTTGTTATTTTCCACCACATCTTCTTCCACTGAAGTCTTGAACCTCTCAAAGTCATTCATGAGGGATAGAATCAACTTCTTCCAAGTTCTTGTGGATGTTGACGTTTTGACCTCTTCCCATGAGTCATAAATGTTCCTAATGGCATCTAGAGTGATGAATCCTTTCCAGAAGGTTTTCAATTTACTGTGCCCCAATTCATCAGAGGAATCACTGTTTTTGGCAGCTATAGCCTTACAAAATGTATTTCTTAAATAATAAGACTTGAAAGTTGAAATTACTCCTTGATTCATGGGCTGCAGAATAGATGTTGTGTTAGCAGGCATGAAAACAACATTAATCTCTTGTATATCTCCATCAGAGCTCTTGGGTGACCAGGTGCATTGTCAATGAGGAGTAATGTTTTGAAAGGATTTTTTTTTTTTTTTTTTTTCTGAGCAGTAGTTCTCAACGGTGGGCTTAACATATTCTGTAAAGCATGTTGTAAACATGCTGTCATCCAGGCTGTGTTGTTCCATTTCTATAGCACAGACAGAGTAGATTTAGCATAATTCTTAAGGGCCTTGTGATTTTTGGAATGGTAAATGACTATTGGCTTTTACTTAGGCACCAGCTGCATTAACCTCTAACAGGAAAGTCAGCCTGTCCTCTAAAGCTTTGAAGCTAGGCACTGACTTCTGTCCAGTTAGGAGAGTCCTAGATAACATTTTCTTCCAACAGTAGGGTGTTTCATCCACATGGAAAATCTGTTAAGTGTTGCTACCTTCATTTGCTCAATTAGCTAAATCTTTTGCATAATATACTGCAGCTTCTAAATCAGCACTTGCTGCTTCATTTTGCACTTTTATTTTTATGGAGAGGGCTTCTTTCCTTAAACCTCATGAACCAACCACTGCTACCTTCAGACTTTTCTTCTCTAGCTTCCTTACTTCTTTAAGCATTCAAATAGAGAAGAGAGTTAGGGCTTTGCTCTGGATTCAGCTTTGGCTTAAGGAAATATTGTAGCTGGTTTGATCTAACTAGATCTCTAAAACTCTCTCCATATTATCAATAAGGCCATTTCACTTTCTTATTATTTGTGGATTCACTGGAGTAGCACTTTTCATTTCCTTCAAAAGCTTTTCTTTTGCATTCCTCCCTTGACTGTTTGGCTCAAGAGGCCAAGATTTGGCCCATGTTGGCTTTAGCCATGCATTCCTCACTAAGCTTAATCATTTCTAGCTTTTGATTTAAATTGAGAGACATGTGGCTCTTCTTTTCAGTTGAACACAGGACTGTTGTGTAGGGTTATTAATTAGCTTAACTTCAATATTGTTGAGTCTCAGGGAAAAGGGAGAACCAAGGAGAGGGAGAGAGATGGGAGACTATCCAGTCAGTGAAGCAGTCAGAACACATGTTACAGCATCTCTTAATGAAGTGCACTGTCTTTATATGAGCATGGTTTGTGGTGCCCCAAAACAATTACAATGGTAACATCAAAGATTGCTGATCTTGGATCACCATACCAAATATAATAAGAATGAAAAATCTTAAAATATTACAAGAATTACAGAAATGTGACACAGCCATAGAGTGAGCAAATGCTGTTGGAAAAATGGCGCTGATAGACAATGTGATGCAGGGTTGTCCCAAATCTTTAATGTGTCCAAAAAATGCATTATCTGTGAAGCACAATAAAGCAAATCATGATAAAATGAGGTATCCCTGTAGTGCAGTTTATGTAATGAAACAAAAATGATGATAAATCCACATTATGTTCATAAAGCCAATACAAAATGAAATCATGGCTTTAGAAATATTTTAAAGCTTATTTGAAAACCATAAAAGCCTAAAGAATAGCGATCAAAATAATTCACAAGAGTTTATCATTTGTTAGGTTTTATTTCCATATTTATATGAAAATTTCAGTATATATTTACCCTTCATTTAGATGCTTACAAGTGGATTAAAGACAATTTACATTTGACTGACTGACTGCCAGAAATTGTATGACAGAATAAATAGGCAGCATGAATTTAGAATGCACTGTGCTTCAGGGCATTAGTTGTAATATTAGAGGGGGAAAAATAAAGACACGAGCCTTTCAGTTGTGAAAATTGATAGGTAGAAAAATAAATTAACTTCATTTCAACAAAAATTTGTTGTTTCAGCAATTTGCTCTGTACTGTGAATTCAATGCTGCCAGGAATCACAAGTCTAGGTTTCCAGTTTAGTGTTCAGTGTTTCCCTTAGTTTGGGAAATAGGACTCATCTTCATGAAGAGATACACAGTAGTGTCAGAAATAGCAGAGGCTCTGTAGTCTAATTTTGTTCAAAAAGATATTAAGTAAAAGTAAATATGATGTTATTTCCATTGAAGTGGAGCTATATTTTGGTGCTTAGTCAAGTATATTGAACATTTCTAATAATTTGGACAAATTATGAAAAATGTTATCATGCATGGCCTTGATTAGTTGGCCAACTATATAAACAGTTATAATTATAGTATGGTGGAATTACCTAAGTGGACTAATTAACATATCTGCATACATTTAGGAAACATATATTGAAAATAGAAAATGATCTTAATAAATATGTGAGGTCAACATTTCAACATTAATTGACTGAGAAAAAAATAATAGAGGAGGCTAAAAGCATACATTATGCCTTTCCTTTAGTAACTCACTCCCACTTCTATTCTTGTGGATGGTTCATTCAGTCTCTTTATTGAATAGTTAGTTCCTCTCCCTCCTTGAATCACTAACCTCCATTTCCATTCTACCTCTACAAAATACCGGTATGAATTTAGGCTTTAGAAGGCATGGCCCACTTCTGAGAGCTAGAATTTGTCCCTCCTTCACGGTCTACGGTCTACTTATCTATCTTTGCTCTTAATAATCTATACACATCCAGCTGGGCTCACTCATGCTCTTCATGCTCAGTATCCAGCTTGGATTGTTTCACTTAGTCAAAGACATAATTAGTTGTTTTTATGTATTTTTTGGGAGGGGGTTGGTTACTCTTCCTTTATATGTGAGAATATTTCATATTAGTATGTATTTTTTGAGAATAGTACATATCGGATCACACATTCAGTGTATTATTTCTTAAGAATAAAGTGATTAATTACATCCATGTCAATCTGAAAGGATGTTTTTAGATTGTAAATATCATTTTCAGTTGAGGATTCATGGAACTGAATAAAAAGAACTCTTGGTCAATAATATATGGTTTTTAAGGTCCTTTTAAAGTGTCTCATTGGTGCTTATCAGTATTGGGATCTTAGAACAATGTTATGATTAAACTTGTCTTTAGTAGATAAGGAAGTGGACTGTAGAGCACATCCAATATTTATAAATATTTTGGATAAGTGACACTTTTGGATAAGAAACACTTAGTGAAGATACTTAATTATAGTTTAAAATCTGTTTTCAAATAACTTATTCTTGATATCAAAATGAATTACTGCAAGAAAAGAAACAGGCTTGAGATAAAAAGTAATTTTATAGTTTTATTAGATGACTTGTTTGTTCCATAACTGGGAGCCTGTATCTCTGACTCTCCCATTTTGCCCATTCCTCTACCTGTCCCCTCTGGCAACCAACAATTTGTTCTTTATATTTATGGGTTTCTGGTTTTTGTTTGTTTTGTTTTTTAAATTTCACATATAAATTAAATCATACAGTATTTGTCTTTGTCTGACTGTAAGTCACTTAGCACTTATCACTTAGCATAATAGCTTCTAGGTCCATCCATGTTGTCACAGATAGAAAGATCTCATTCTTTTTTTTTTTTTTTTTTTTGGTCAGAGTATTGTTTTGTTGTATAAATATACCACATTTTTTTTAATCCATTCATCTATCAGTGGAAATGTAGGTTACTTCCTTTTCTTGGCTATTGTAAATAATGCTTTGGGACACATAGGGGTGCATATATCTTTTTGAATTAATGTTTTCATTTTCTTTGGGTAAATGCCCAGTAGTAGAACTACTGGACTGTATAGTATTTCTATTTTAGTTTTTTGAGAAACTGCTATAATGTTTTCCACAGTGTTTGCACTAATTTGCATTCCCACCAGCAGTGTACAAGTTTCCTCTTTCTTCACATCATTGCCAACACTTGTTTTTCTTGTCTTTTGGATTCTAGTCATTCTGAGGGGTGTAAGATGATAGTGGTTTTGATTTGCATTTCCTTTTTATTCACTCAGTTTTAATTTTTATTTTATTTTTTTCCAAACTTATGAAGTTTTACTCATTAAATACATAAAGTTTTTTGTATATCAGTTGCACCTCAATAAAGTATTTCTCTAATGGTTAGTGATGTTGAACTTCTATTCATGTGTCTGTTGGCCATCTATGTATCTTCCTTGGAAAAATGCTAGTTAGGTCCTTTGCCCATTTGTAAATTGGATTATTATCATCATTTTTTTGTTGTTGAGTTGTAGAAATTCCTTATATATTTTGGATATTAATCCCTTATCAGATATATCATTTGCATATTTCTTCCATTCAGTAGGTTGCCTTTCCATTTGTTGATGATTTCCTTCACTGTGCAAAATTATTTTATTTTGGTGTAGTCCCAATAGCTTATTTTTGCTTTTGTTTTTCTTGCCTGAGGAAATACAACTAGAAAAACATATTGCTATGGCCAGTGTCATAGAGATTACCATCTATGTTTTCTTCTGGGAAGAATGTTTTCAATCCATTTTGAGTTTATTTTTCTGTGTGGTGTAAGAGAGTGGTCCAGTTTCATTCTTTTGCATGTAGCTGTCTAGTTTTCCCAGCACCATATATTGAAGAGACTCTCTTTTCCTTATTGTATATTCTTGCCTCTTTTGTCATACATTAATTGACTAGATAAGCATGGGTTCATTTCTGAGTTCTCTACTTTGTTACATTGGTCTCTGTATCTCTTTTTGTGCCAGTATCATACTATTTTGATTATTATCACTCTGTAGTATATCTTAAACAATAGATTGTGATACTTCCAGCTTTTTTCTTCTTTCTCAAGATTTGTCTATTTGGGGGTCTTTTGTGGTTCCACAAATAATTTAGGATTATTTGTTCTAGTTTTGTTAAATATGCTATTAGTATTTTGATAGGGATTGCATTAAGTCTATAAATTGCCTTGGGTAGTATGGGCATTTTAACAATATGAATTATTCCAGTTTATGAGCTTAAATATCTTAATATTCATTTATATTACAGAGAGTTAAGAAAAGGCTGAGAAGGATAAGATTTTGGAAATAAGTGTCAGCCTTACATCCCCTTAAGATATACCAGCTTCATGGAACTGAAATAGTACCTTAGCATAATATACATATGCAGAATAATGGAGCCTTCTTAAGAACATTTTGAATTAAGGGATGGTTCTGACCACTTAGCCAATCGTAATACTATATGATGTAGAATATAATTCAGTTAAATAAAATTAGACTAATTTTATTTGTCCATTCTCACTGATGTATAATTATAGATCGAATCTGTCACAGTTGCCTAATACAAATATATTGTTGATTTGCTCAACCAGTCTTAATAAATTTACCCACAAGGGTGAGACTTAGCTGATGGGCATGTCATATGAGTGTATCAAAACCAAATTTACTTTCTTCCTGTTATATTTCTGTGGTATGACTTGATAGATGGTTTCACAGTCTCAAAATTAACATGTGATTTGGTTCTAAAATATCAAAAAATCATCTAAATCTGCAGCATACAATTCTGATTTTTTAAATTTGTTTGAATTACTAGTGTGCAGTATTATGAGTTTGGCAAATCATGTCAGATCAAGGTCATAGGTCAACTTAATTTAAATAGTGGCCTTTTGATGTGGGCTGCTGAGGGTAGCAAAATGGAAGTGTTCTCTACTTAATTACCATCCGTCTATGTGGTGTTATGGCTAATAATGTTACATGCGCCCTTGCACCTCTTGAGATTTAATCCTCTTCTCAGCTGGCATTTTTATTTTTGAATAGCTATGAGTACTTCAACCAGATTGTAAGAGCCTGGGGCAGAGACCGAGTCCCCTTCTAAGTCAATACAGAGCAGAGCACATTGTCAGTGTGTTTCAAATGATTCAGGAGTAAAACTTTGCAGTCTTACCTTACTGACATCAGTGGAATAATGAAGGTAATAGCAAAGAGAGAAAAATAGTTTTTGCTATAAAGTTCTTAGTTTTTCTAAGAACTGATATTAAAATTGTTTTTTTTTTCTTTTCTGTATGTCTCTGGACTGGGTGTTTGGCTATAGCAACAGGGGCTTCCTTAGTTCTTTGTTTCTTTCTTGCTATATTTCCTCCCTGATTTATAGTGCTAGGCTTATGGCTCACAAAACTCTCACACTTCCCATTCAACATCTGTCCCCCTATTATGGAACCCTTCAGAGAACTGAGATTGAAAGGAAATATTTTAATCTTAATAAATGGGTAACCTGTCTGAGACATGAAGATATTCCCCATGCATAAGCTACACTTTAGAAATAAATGAGTTGGTCTAATTTGCAATTGTCCTTGAAAATTAATGGTATGCAATTAATAATATGCTAATTCATTTTATTCTCTGTTCCATATGGTATTGGCTCAAGTTTCATACTAGGTTTGCCCTTTTGAAAAGGGCTAAAAAATAATTTCTTACCATTGAGAAGTTTTAAATAAGAGGCAAAGTGATTTATTGGGTAGAACTCTGGACTAAAAGTGCAGAGATGGGCTTTATTTATACATTTATTGTATGATCTCGGGCATGCAACTTACATTTAAAGGCTGTTACCCTCTGGAAGATAGAACTAAGTTTGTCTTTTTGTGAATGTTAATTTTATAGCTTTACTCCACACAAGATTAACAAAGTATATACTTTGACATGGGATTGCTAACAAGCCCACTTAGTTGAACTGTGAACAAATTCAGGATTTCTGTCTATTCTCTAGACACTTTGTCACTGTGAATGTAAGAATTAACTCTGCTTCAAGGACCCAGACTCTCATCCTGTTTAAAAAACCTAATATTTCTGCTTCAAGTCTCCATGAACATTTAGTTTTTCTCAGTAAGACAGTTGACCATATAAATGGATGGTTTTACAAAGTGTTCTGGTGGCTAGCAACTTTTTGTATTTTCCCACTGTTTAGAGTTCTTCTTCAGACCTCTGGGTTTTGAACAATAGCTCATCCTGTACTTCTAGTCTCTCATTTACTAATAATTAGGGAGCTACCACATACCATTAGGAGGATGGTATTCGTAACATTTAACCGACAGCATTGCTCCTGACCATCACAAGAGATACCAGCTGTAAAGAACTGGAACAGCTAGGCAGAGCAAACCAGTTGAATATCAGCTCTGCTCTTAAGCTAAGATAATCTCATCAAATGCTAAATATAAGAAACCCTGTGGGTACCCTGCCTATGTCTTCTCTGGATACAGTATTTCATTACATGCCCAGATATCTTACCATCTCTCTACCCGAGGGCTTTCATTCAGCCGTTGCACAAGGCAGAGTGGGTTCTGGAAAATTAATGCCACCAGGAGATTCTTAGTTAATAATGAATGGAAGCTGGAGTGTAAGTACTTCACTGTTCTTGTCCTCTAGATTGGGCAACTCTCAAGCATATTCCAGACATATCCCAGAAATCCTCAGCAGAATTAAACCCCTGTTGTCCCCAATGTTCTCTTGCTTATTAATACACCCATTATTTCTTGCATCATATCATCTTTCCCCTTGCTTTTGAGATTTCCGCAGAAAACAGGTAAGGCATAAACTAGGAAGTGGCACTGACCCTTAGAGAAGGCAGTGATTTTTCCTTACTGGAGTTTATATATATTCTTGGTGTAGGTTTCCTTTCTTTGTCACATTGTTGATTGGCATCGTTATCTGAGAACTCACAGATATGGCATCCCATATAATATTGCTTTGGATAAAGAGAACCACTTTTTTTTTTTTTTTCAAAGAAAGCACATGATTATGAAATTCACTGGTTCTATCATATATCTTTCTTAATCTTGAAATAGCTGGCCTAATGGAATTTTGGAAGTCTTCTAAAAATGTAGTGAAGTACAGCCTGGCCAAATTGGGGTACTGTCCTTCAAGATGTAGTAAAACCTTCAACCAGTGGCCACTGTACAATGCTGTATTCATATAGAATACATGGGTCTTGAAACAGGGGTGAAGGTTGAAGAGACCCATTCCATTATTCCCAATGACTTACTTGGAGAAATTTTGCCTTTTGTGCTCCCTGCTGGATTAGAGGTCCTGATTTCTGGGGAAGAGATGGGTATTTCTATCAGGGGACGCAGTAATGGTTTCACTAAGTAGCTGCTACCAGGTCATTTGGAGCTCTTTGTGCTATTAGATTAACAGGCAAAGGAGTTACTCTACTGATATGTAATTAACCCACATTAAAGCAAGGAGGTGAGGTTGCTGCTATGTAATCAGGACAGGCAGGAGTTTGTTTGAAGCCCACGAATTCTCAGAAATTCTTCTTGAGGCTTTAGCAGACTTTTAAAACAAAGACTGTCATATCCTCTTGTTGGATTGGTCCCTTTATCATTATGTATTGCCCTTTTTTGTCTCTTATTACAGTCTTTTCTTGAGGCTTTTATAATAACGCGGAGATATAATCAGGGCTTGGACTTCTCAGGGACAAGCAGAAGTACTGGCTAAGCTACTTAAAGTGAGTACAGCAAGTGGTAGCAGGAGATGTATAATGTCAGTTAAAGCTTTAGTGTCAACTGCTTCAGTGAGGACTGTAGCTTACCCCATTATATGTCCTATTTTAAATCCCCCATTAACCTTCTCATTGTAAGTCTTATTTGTTTTTTAGAAATTGTTACGGACCATCAACTTGCAGAAGCAGTGATGAGACAAATTGAACTTATCTTGGGAAATAGGTGAATCTGTGCATTGCAAGTGGCATACTATAGCAGATGCTCTTGATGCCCCAAGAATATACCCTTCAATATTCAATGTGCAATAGCACTCATTGTTTTGGTACAAGAATATGTTGATGATGATCTGTTTTAAATTCTTTGGCTCTTGGCCTGAGGGTTTTCTAGTAGCCCCTGCCCAGGGCAAGCCACAAATTGTGGGGGAGTTAATATTTCTTTCTTTCTTTCTTTTCTTTTCTTTTCTTTTCATTTTTTTTAAAGATTTTATTTATTTGACAGAGAGAGATCACAAGTAGGCAGAGAGGCCAGCAGAGAAAGAGGGGGAAGCAGGCTCCCCACTGAGCAGAGAGTCCGATGCGGGGCTCGATCCCAGAACCCTGGGTCCACGACCTGAGCCGAAAGCAGAGGCTTTAACCCACTGAGCCACCCAGGTGCCCCAATATATCTTAAGAACCGTTCTTAACCAAAGAGGAATGGAAATTGGAGCATAAATGCCTGTAGATTATAACTACCCACAATGGGACAACTCTGAAGTTCTTTTTACACTGTCTCCTAGCTTTTGCAGAAGGACAGAAACCCAGATGTCTGCAGCAGGAGGCTACTCACTAATGCAGCCTGTATTGACTTTCTTTCTTCACTTTCTCACTCCCCCATCACTCTCATGGTGCCTCTTAGGATCAATTTCTGACCTGCCAAATAAACCCACTTATACTCAAAGCTGCTGCTGAGTTAAAGTTAAAGAGGAGTCTTGAATGCTGAACTTCTCAGATTTTTTTCATGTTCAAGTGCATTCCTCTTCAAGGAAGATGTGGAAGAACCTGCCCATCTTTTTCAATCATATCATTTTTTTCACTAATTCCTTTTCATATCTTGAAAAAAAAAATGGAGGTTCTTTGGAAAATACTGAGAAACATTAAAGAATCATTTGGATAAAAAGCAACTCCATGGGAAATTAAATTTTTCTAAGCTAAATCAAGATCTTTGTAACTCTCTTTTAAAAAATTACAGACATAAATAGGCACCATCTATGTGAGAACCAGAACCTTCTTCCCACACACTTCAGCCTGGGCACTGAAAACAGAAACAGTAATTTACTCTCTACATTAATATGATTTTGCAATTCATTTGCATTTCTTTATTCTTCCAGGGCTGTCCTGCTTAAGCAAATGGTATGATTGTTCATTACAGGAATTTCTCAAAAGACTCATCAAAACAGACATTTTGTGCCCAGAGATGTTTTGAATCCCTCAAAATCCTTGCCTTATGATTTCCACTAAGCCTGGATGGTTATATCATGATTTCTACCTAATCCTAATCGTGTCCCTGAATTGAAAGACTCACCTAGAGCCAAACTTCCAATTCTAAATAAATTCTGACTGCACTTCTCCCTTTGACACATAAGAAAACTGGCCCAAGAATGAATAATTGTGTATTACTTACTAAGAAAATAAGATGTGGTAGAATTAAAGCTCAACCTCACTGTGGGCCAAGTCATATGCTGAACACTTTATATGTACTATTTCCATCACTATTATCATCATGAGAGACTGAATATACAAGTTGGCATAACCAGACCTTATAGGACAGTAGAATTCTGACCCACATCCTCAAAGCTACCAGCCAGAGAAACCAGGACTTATCAATAATAGCTAGCTTTCCTATTCTACAATGTCACACCCACGCCCCCGCCAGTTCCAACTGACAAAGAAAAGAAGCAAATATGTTCCCCAAATGAATGATATAAGATGCTCTGTTTCTAGTTGACCTGTCCCCAGCTTCCTCATGCCAACAACCCATGATTAGAGCCTGTCTGAAGCCTTCTTCCCTTCTTTTTATCTACTATGACATTTTTTTACTCCCCTGTCTCTGCCAAATGCAGCTGATGGCAGCCTATTCCCTTGCTATAACAGGCTCTGGATAAATAACCTGTTTATCCTCATGTGCATGGTCTTTGTTTATCTCCGCAATTGTAACAACTCTGAGAAGGAAGTACTTATGACAAATAAAAACACTGAGCCAGAAATTATGTACTTTGTTCAAGTTTACAGAGATGCTAATGCAGAGCTGAGATCTGAAATCAGTTTGTCTGAATCTGTAGCTTGTTTTAACCATTAACTACTCTGGAAATAGTGTTAATTCGAGGATCCAGAACTGTACTAGCCAACAATGTTGAACTTGACTGAAGCCCTGTGATACTGGAAAACAGGGGCAGTTAAAAAAAAATTCCCCTCTCTTTGTTTCCAGGATATTGGCTTCCTGCAAAGAGCTTCCTTTCATTATATGACTTAGATATGATTGATGGATGCCTCCCCTTCTTTACATGTGCGAAAGCCAGACACAGAGCTTCCAAATTCCCATTTCTTTGATTCATAGATTAGCCAAACTCTTTGTCCCAACTCATCAGGTGGAACAAAGTGCTTATTAATTTACTTGACCAACTTGAGTTCAACCTTTCTCCTTCTCCTGAGCCCCTGATTTTCGATTTGCCCTCAGCCTGAACCAATATGCAACCCTTCCTTATCTATTATTCCTGAGAAACGGCTGACCACAAAGAAATACATTCCTTGATCAACTATAGTGTCTTGCTGCCCACTCCCACATACTCAGTTCTTTCTAGACTTATTTACCCCTCTGTAGGGGGGAAAAAATCCTTTCTGCCTAATCTTTGAGATGCCTGCAGAGCTTTGTGGTCAGAGCATTCTGCTTATTGTTATAGTCCCCCCCCTCCTATTGCAATGCTCCTTTTCTTTTATTATAATAATTCTTTCAAATAAATTCTCTCCTTACCCAAATCTGGATTTGTTTTAATTTAACATGTCTAGTTGAAATGTAATGCAAGCTGCATACGTGATTTAAAATTCTGTAACACATGAAAAAAGGAAGCAGGTGAAAATAATCTTCAAAACCTGTTTATTTAACCCATATATTCAAAATATCATTTTGACATATGGTCAGTATAAAATTATTACCAGCCTGTCTTATATTCATTTCTTCAAGCATATTTTGATATTCTCACTGAGCTCAACTTAGCTGCTGCTCTTGTGGCTTTTCCTCCCGCTACTGCTCCTTCTCCTCCATTGCCACCATCGCCACCACTACCCTGGCCTACCACCACCACCACTGCTATTTTAGTCTTTCTTCTCCTTGCTTACTTAAGAAGCTTGCATGTTTTTAGTTTCTGGGATTTCAGTGCATGAGACACAATTTTTCTTTCTCCAGCTTACACAAGTATCTGAGTTCTTTGACATTAGAACAGATGAAGAATACAATGCAACATGGATGATTATTGCCTAATGTCAGATTCTCTCATCTCAGCTGGGAGGAAGTACACAGTCCTTGCTTATCTAACAGAATATAGTTCTTTAAGCCATATAAACAGAAATTATATAATGAGGCACATTTACTGGGTTAGGCTGGTTGGGTATATCGAATTAAGTATTGGGGTGATAAACTATGGGGGGTCTCAAAAGGAACAGGGGGATAATTGTACTTGACCCAAAAATATCAATTTATGCCTTCTCTGAAGTTTTTGTGTCTTGTCCTCTTTAAAAAAAAAAAATAATCAAAACAACACTTGATGCTTCAGTATCCACGCTTGGGTCCAGATCATCTGTGCAAATGGAACAATAGCTTAGGATCTCCTACTGCAGCTTGAATGCATCTCTGGAGATTGCTTTGAAATATCACTACATACTCAGCATTTGAGAAAGTGAAATTGATCTGAGAAGGATTGCTGCTTCAGTGGTCCATGTTACTCAACACGTTTCCCCAAGTGCCCATCCACTGTCATCACTAATGTTGCATTGTTCGCCAACTGAACACACAGTAGCTCTTTGCTTGGCTTGCCAGTTACAAAGATGATAGATGGGCCAGTGTCCAGACATCCTTTCTCTATGGATGGACTTAAAAATTATGTTCTTATTTAAATTCTGTTTCATTTTATCCTCTTTTTCTTCCTTTCAGCTTCAGCTATCATAAAGCAGTGTAAACGTCACACTACCTAAAAAAAAATTTTTTTAAATTATCTAATTCCACTAAAATTTATCCAGAACCTAGTTGTGTCAGACATTGTGTTAAGCACTGGATATGAACAACTAAATAAAATACTCAAGAATCTGATACGTTAGAAGGGACAGATGTATATATATATATATATATATATATATATATATATATATAAAACTATAATAAGTATATGACCAATGCCACAATAGAGTTGTTTTAATTTTATTTTTATTTTTAAAAAGATTTTATTTATTTATTTGAGAGAGAGAGAGCCACAAGAGAGTATGAGTAGAGGGGGAGGAGCAGAAGGATAGGGAAAAGCAGACTCCCTGCTAAGCAGGGAGTCCAATGTGGGACCCCACCAGGATCCTGGGGTCTTAGCTCAAGCTGAAGGCAGAAGCTTAACTGACTAAGCCACCCAGGCTTCCCAACAGGGTTGTTTTTAAAATGTGCGCACATCCGTGAGTGAAATTAATTTCACTGGGGGGCAGATATAGGGTATATGAGGTGTATGAGAGTATAGGGAGAAACAAGAACATGGTGGTTACATGTGATCTGATATTTAAAAGATGTCATACAGACCAGAAAAAGAAAGATGCCCTGAGAAACACCAGCAGAGGCATGATGCGTTCAAGGTGAGTAACTAGGTTTAGATGGGGTGAAAGAAAGGAGTAGGTAATCTTAAAGTTAAAAGTTGTGGATAGATTATGCATTTTCTGGTAAGCCATGGTTATGCATGTATGCTGATAAGCCACAGTAAGGTGTTCGTGATTTTTTTTGGTAGTTCATTGGGAACAGAAATAGATTGTGAAGATAATGACACAATATGACTTGTGACTTACAACTG
Organism: Mustela lutreola; assembly: GCF_030435805.1. NCBI lineage: Eukaryota > Metazoa > Chordata > Mammalia > Carnivora > Mustelidae > Mustela > Mustela lutreola. The sequence goes on from NC_081290.1 coordinate 13,585,446, forward strand.
TGATTTTGGAGACCATGCAGAATAGTATGTAAAGGAATCCTAATCTAATATATAGAAGAGACTTTAATTTAGGAAGCTGCAAGTATAACTTATTAACTCTATATTTTCTGACATGTAGCTGTTATTTTAATTTGTAGTTCCCTGTCCAGGTGATATTGTTAATGTGTTAATGTGTCTAGCGTATGGGTCTGCCCATGTCCATGTCAGAGGGAATCTGTATATGAGGTGTGATTCCTCTTCTTCTCCACTTTGGAGGATCTTCAGTTATCCTTAATAGCCAATCCAGGCTTTTAAATAACAACAAAACAATAACCATTAAAAACAAGCTCCCTGCAAATAGGTTTATGATAAATTATCTGAATCTCTAGTGCAGGGTGTGTCTTTCTGTCCTAGAGACACAGACATAAAACTACACTAGAATTGATGAGCCTAACTAATGTTTATCTAATAGAGACATAGGGAGACACCACAAACATACATAGAGAGTGAGAGATAAAGCAGAAAAACACCCAGAGGGAGACACACACACACACACACACACACATTCCAACACATACACTGGGAACTTAAAAGTGTGGCTCGCTCAGTCCTTGTTTGAAAATAAAAAGGAACAAAGTACATATATATTACAACATGGATGAATCTTGAAAATATTAAGTGAAAGAAGCCAGACAAAAAAGGCCACTTACTGTATGATTCCATTTAAATGAAATGCCCAGAATAGGCAATTCTGTACGGGCAGAAAGATGAGTCATTGTCTGGGGCTAGTGGAAGGGAAAAATGGGAGTGATTGCTTAATGGCTACCATCTTCATTTTGGACTAATGAAAGTGCTCTGAACTTAAATCATAGTAATGTTTGTCCAACATCGTGAATATACTGAAAACCACTGAATTAAACTGGCTAAAATGCTGAGTTTTTTGCTACATGAATTTTTTCTTATTAAAAAAAATGAGTCATTCCCCCACACACAAACCTTGTAGAGAGAAAGCCATGAACACAATAGCCACATGCCATACACATGGAAGAAAAAGGTATCTAAATAAAGATATATAGAGAGTTACACAGAGAATGAGAGAGAGAGAGAAATAATCATAGATACAAGGAGAAAAAGAAATGAGGCAGAAAATGGATAGGAATCAGAGTTGAAGTGTGCATGCAAAAGACTACATTGAAATATGATCAAATCAAGGTAAACAGTAACTCCAATTTAGAAATAAATTACTTAATAGGTAGTATTGACATAACCCAAAAGAAGATTTAGGCTAAAAAAAACAAAGAAGATTTAGGCTATATAAAGATGATGTTTTTTAAAGATGATATTTGACTGTAGCAATGATGCAATATGTAAAATGATATTTCAGTCACTTAAACCATTTAATTATAGAATAAGAGAATATATGAAAGAGAATAATTGGAATTTGAGACTTGTGGGAATATCTGTTTTAGTCATAGAGAAGTATTCATCTTTAATATCCATGACATTGCATTACAAGTAAACAATCAGTGTGTGAATACAGTGTGGAAAGGAATAACATTCTTTTGGAATAAATTAAACTAATTTCCTGTATATAATTTTTGGCCTTGATTTTCTTACAGTAGAAAGTAGCTTTATTATCTCGGTTGATTTTATTTTCCTGATAAAGGGCTGTTCTAATATTGTCCTGCCTTGGAGCCCTGCTATTAATTTTAATAAGAATTTAATAAGTGTGAAATCCTGTGGGAATTTGCAGCTGAAAGTTACCAGATGTTCTGTGTGAGGACAATGTGGTTTAGGTGTAACTGAAGGCTGTTGTGCTGTTCTCACCTTTTTGAAAGGGAGTTGAGTGTCCTGCTAATCGACACAGTTTTTACTTAGTTTCCCTCTTTTTGATTCAGATTGCATCTTTTCCTATATTTACGACAGAAACTTTGTATTTGTCCTGAAAATATGTTGTCACTTCACCAATGAGTATTGCAAGAAAAGAAGAAAAGTTTGTCTTATATACTGGGGTTGGAGGAAAATAACAGTTCCCTGTAGTGGTTTGACTTCACCTTATCTTTCCAAGGTTATGCACCTTACTACATCCTTGAAAGAATGCTTCCAGCAAAGTGCCTCCTTATTATGAATGAAGTCCCCTTATTGTTCACGGGAGTGCTGGAAGCCACCTTTTTTTTCAGCTTCACTTCTTTTATTATCCTCTTTTATCTGGCTCACTTTCATCTTATGCTTTCTCTTTGGCTTATAAAATGAGTAAGCTGCACCCAAGGAGAGGTAAAGGCCATGACTCAGACAGTGGCCAGTGGAAGCTTCTATAACATCTAAATCTTTTGATGAGGGTGCTGCTATTTCTATAGAAGAGATGAAAGACTGTTTGAAGGACAATACATATATGTCCAATTAGAGATCACTAAAATTAATGTTTGAAAATTTGACATTTATTGCATTGTAGATTGTATTGATAAGGAGAAATGGGCAAAAACTCAGCCAAAGACTTTCAATGATGAGGGAAAAGGGCTTTGTTTTAGAGGATCTGTTTTAATTCCTGAGGCTGTATGTTAGCCATGATATAACAGAGACATGGAAATGCCCATTGAATAAACAGAAAGAAAATGGTTTTCCCATTGGCATCTAGGGAAGATCAATACCTACTAAATGGTAGCATATGTACAGCAGTTGTGTGGTGGCTACCAAATTATTAACAGCTGCATGTTCCCTTTCAACCTCTTGGATTTTCCGTAGGATAGGACACTGTTGAGCAGTCACTTTTTTTACTTTCCCTCTTCACCTTCCTAGTACTTTATATTCCTGATTCTCCTCCTCATTTCTTAACTATGGTTCTGACTCTTCTTTGGCTGCTTTTCCTTCATCTGACCCTTATATGTGAGTGTTTGAGATCTTGGTTTGGATCTTCTTTTGTGCTATGTTCTCCCTAGTATGATGGTTTCTGTGGCCTCATATATTTATGGTCTCCAGATTTCATGGACAGGCCCACTTACTGTCATGGTTTTAATAGGCACACATGTATTTACAATCTCCAGATTTCCACCTGCAACTCGGATTTCTTCTGAACTGCTTCACCTTATTGAGTATTCCACTGGGATAGCCCACAACCATAGTAAACAGTTTAAGACTGGGCATTTACTTTAAATACAGTTATGTTCAAAATGAAATAATGGATTCAGCTTCCTTTTCTATTTACTCTTTTAGTTTATTTATTTATTTATGTTTTAAAAGATTTTATTTATTCATTTGACAGACAGAGATCACAAGTAGGCAGAGAGGCAGGCAGAGAGAGAGAGAGAGAGAGAGAGGAGGAAGCAGGCCCCCTGCTAAGCAGAGAGCCCGATCCCAGGACCCTGGGATCATGACCTGAGCCAAAGGCAGAGGCTATACCCCACTGAGCCACCCAGGCATCCCTATTCTTTTAGTTTATAAGGTATCAAAATATTTCTCCTTTCTTAACCTGAAAACTTGGGAATCATCCTAAATTACCCATTTTCCCTTTTGCTTAAGATAACTTCAGCATTATGCTGGTTCAGTCCATTTCCCATCTCCTACCTCTATATCACATGTTCTCATTCATTTTCTTGGGCAAATATCCTATGAATTTATAGCTATATTATTTTAGCACCTTCCTAGTTCCACCCTTTCTGATTAATCTGCCCAGAACCATCCTTAAAAATTGCTGATATGACCATGTCACTCTCAAGTTAAAAATATTTCAATAGGTTTATAGAACTTGAAGGCTACAGGCCAGAGTCCTTTGTGTGACATAGAAAATATATAATTTTATGCTATTTATTTATGCAATCTTGTCTTTACCACTTCTCTACCTTGAACCCAGAGGCCCAACCCTAATGAAAGTCTTACAGTTTCTCAAAGGGGTTGCCTTTCCTGTTATGCCCTTTCCTTTTCTTTTCTCTCTTTAGATCTGCTTTGAGAGGCTTCTATTATCCATTATTCAAGATCTGGATTGAGCATTATCCTTCTATAGCATCTTCCCTGCCTGTCTCTCCCTCCCAGAATATTTTTTCCTTCTTTTACCTGCAGAGTAATTGTTAATTTATGTACTCTTCCTTATACCCCCATTTTACGCTTTTCTATGAGTTCATTAAGGCAGGAATCTTGCCATTTTAATGATGATGATGATGATGATGATGATGATGATGATAATAATAGTGATAATTGTCCCAACGGAGGATTTTGAGGACTGAGTGACAGGATCTGCTATAATTAGAAATGACCACTCTGGAAGCTGTGTGTGGGTTAGGATGTAAGACAAAAGACTTGCCGTTGTAATAAGGTAGATGAGATGTGATAATGGTTTAAATCAAGGTGGTTTGTAGGAGAGATGAGAGAGAAGTCGTTGATAAGATTCACTGATGGGTAGCTGATAGATAAGTGTTATGGGTATGAAAATAAGATGTCAAGTACTTGGGCCTGATTAAATAGATGGATAGAAGGGTCTCTTATCAAAACTAAAAGACTATAGGATTACTGAATTTTAGGGGAATTAGGAGTTTTGACATGTTCAGTTTCAGATACCTATCAGATATCTAAGTGGAAATGTTGAGTTGGTAGTTAAATATGAATCTGAAATTCTGGATAGAATTCTGGAATGACATAAATTTGAGAGTTAGTTTATTAAAGGTATTTAAAGTCATGAGGCAAGAGGTCATATAGGAATAAAAGTAGATAAAGAAGAAAAGACCAAGGTTTGGAGATGTCAATATTTAGAAGATGTAGACATAAGGAGAATTCGGTAAGAGTCTGGTAAGAAGTGGGCAGTAATTAGATAAGGTACCAAAAGAGCCAAGAGAAAAATGTGTTCTAAGGAGGCAGTGGTCAAATATGTCAAATGCTATTAATAAGCCATAATAAGAACTGAGACTTGATTGTCATAGAATGCATTTGGGAAAATTGAGAAGTACTGGTATGGGAACTCTAAATCAAATATGAAGAAAAAAATGTATGGAACAGGAAATAATTGGGATCTACTAATAAATCTCAGAATATATGTATATTCATGCATGTTCCTACACCATCAGAGAAATTGGACGCACAAGGTGACATGAGTGAAACTGATGCCCAACCTACAGTCTGTGGGAAAATTGGCCAGCACATTATCTGGAATTTTCTTTAATCAAAAGAACAAAAGCTAGTATTCAGACTGTAACGGTGTAGCTTTTCCCTGAAGCCATATTGAGAGTTTTTATAAAACAATTAATTGTCGAGTGAAAGAAACCGGAAGAAGTTTGTTTGACATGATTAGAAGTGGTAGAGTGGATTTGAGTAACATCTGATATTCACTGGCACTATGTGAACATGCATGCATAATGACATTTTTTAAAAAGGTTAATGCATGTATTATGTAAGCATGGCTTACTTTAAAGCTGTGCAAAATTTCCCCCCAAAATAAAAAAAGTCAGCCTCCATTCTGTCAATACTAAATCTAAAAGTTCTAATACAAAACTGTTGCAGTATAAATAAATCACATTTAAATTTTTTTTAACTGTGAAGTGTAGAACCATTCTTTTAAGAAAATTAATAATTATTGAGTTTGTTGTTACCAATTTAAAATAATTAAAAATAAGCAACATATTCAAATGGTTTCAAAATTCAAATGAACTAAAGGGGGTAAATTTCTTTTCCATTAATCCTCTCCAACTGCTGAGTTTTTTTCCTCCCAAGAGATAGGCCAACATTATTAGTTAAGAAGAGGCATTTTACGTTCATGTTAACAATTATTTGTTGAGTAACTTCTACAAATAAAATTGTGTTAGATGTTGTGATATCAGCCTTAAAGGAGTCTGAAAAAACTCAAATCTGACTCTGAACCATGTGCTACCACTACAGCTCCACTTCTGGGTGGCTCTGAGGGACAGTGAGAACAAGAAATCTCCCTAGGCAGCAGAACTTTAAACCTTGAGAAGAAATAGCTAGAGCACTGTGTCATCAGTGGCTATTGGTTAGACTAGATGGTTAGAAAATGAGAAGGAATACAATTAGAAAATTTAACAAAGTGCTAGGGGTTATGCTGATAGATGTCTCTGAAAAGGCAGTGCGAATATTCTCTACAGAGCAACCTCGGCAGAGGAGGAGCGTAATAACAAGATAAACAAGATTTTACATAAGATAAACATAAGATAACATAAGATAAACAAGATTGTACATAAGATTGTACATAAGATAAACAAGATTGTACATAAGATTGTAAATAAGATAAACAAGATGGTACATTCTGTCCCCAGACATTCTTGTTCTTGCCCAGTGAGCTTAGAAAATTTCCAGGATATTGAACATTAAAGTTATACATGGCCTTAATAAATGGACTTCCTGTTACCAAGGACAGATGGCTATAGCCACTGCTGAGTTCCCGATCTATCAAAAACAGAGACTAGGGCGCCTGGGTGGCTCAGTGGGTTAAGCCGCTGCCTTCGGCTCAGGTCATGATCTCAGGGTCCTGGGATCAAGTCCCACATCGGGCTCTCTGCTCAGCAGGGAGCCTGCTTCTCTCTCTCTCTCTGCCTGCCTCTCTGTCTACTGTGATCTCTCTCTGTTAAATAAATAAATAAAATCTTTAAAAAAAAATTTAAACAAACAAACAAACAAACAAAAAACAGAGACTAACACTCAGCCTCCAATATGGCATCTTCCTTATGGTGATTAGCCAGTCAACTGTGGCAGACTGGTCATACTAAATCACTTTCCTTTTTTTTTGGTTAAGGATTTTATTTATTTATTTGAGAGATTTTATTTATTTATTTGAATGGGGAGGAGGGGCAGAGGTAGAGGAAGAAGCAGACTCCCCGCTGAACAGGAAGCCTGGCATGGGGTTTGATCTCAGGACCCTGGGATTATGATCCGAGCCAAAGGCAGACACTTAACCCACTGAATCACCCAGGCCCCGGAACCACTTTCCTAATGGAAAGGGCCAGCATAAGTTCTGACTGGAATAGACATTACTCTGGATATGGATATACTTTCTCCTCAATTGTTCCTCCAAAATCATCACACATGGACCTACAGATGATTCAGTCACTGTGATGGTATTCCCCACAGTACTTTTTCTGACTAAGAGACTCATTTTACAGCAAATAAAATGTGACAGTGGGCTTATGATTGTGGAATTTACTGGTTTTAGCATGTTCTCTATCATCCTGACATATCTGGTTTGATAGATATGTGGAATAGCGTTTTGAAGATTCAGTTTTGGTGCTTGCTTTGGCAACAACTTGCAAGTTAGGATGATGGCCCCGTTGTATATGCTCTAGATCAGCCATCAGTACATGCTACTGTCCTCCCATAGCAAGATTCATGGGTATAGGAGTCAGGATGTAGACATGTGAGTGACTTTTCATTCTATTATTTTCAGTGATTGTCTAATGAAATTTTTCATTCTCTCCCCCTAAATTTGGACTTTGCTGGTCTAGAGATAATAATTCCCAAGAGAGAACTGCTTCCAGCAGGGCACACAGGAATAGTTTCATTAAACTGGAAGTTGAGATTGGGATCATACTTGGGAGCTTCATACTTGGAAATCAGCCGAGAAATAAGGTTACTGAACTGGCTGTGGTGATTAATCCTGACTATCTTTGGGGAAATTGGCTTAGTACTGCCAAACAGTTTAAGGAGGAGTGTCTCCAGAGTTCAGTAGACTCTCTGGGACACTTCTTAATTCTTTCAATTTTTGTCATTTAATTTAATGGAAAAACAATAATCCCATGCAGAAAGGATGACTAATGCCCCTGACCCTTTAAGAATATAGATTTGGATCACTTCACTGGCCAATGTGCTTGCTGAGAGGAAAATATACATGAAATATATATGAAAGTAGACCAGTTATTACCAGTTGTATCAGTTGAGTACCAGTTATCATGCATCCTGTTGGCAAAATGAGGACTGTAATAATGCAAGTATTTCTTTCTTATTTTGGTATGAATGTATTTGTGTATATTTAAACCATTTTTTCTTTGCTTCTTCCATTCCTCTGTATCTAACATAACGTGATAATAATAACTAACCTATATTTGAATTATGGTATTTAATTATAGGGTATCAAATAGAAACATGATTTAGCTAGATGATAAACATCCAAAGATGTTTAGAATGATTTTGCATCTTTTTGGCAGGAGAGGGTTAGCATATTTTTGGTTGTGTAAGGGATAGTGGTTTCATTTGAAGTGAGTATATGATTTTGCTATTCTTTTTAAAAAAATTTGCTATTGTTTTTATTTGGAAGTTAAGTGTGGTTGAAGGAGATGTCTATGATGCCAAGTTAACAGAGGGTCACTGTGGTGACCTTGTGATATGTCTCCTTAACTAATCTGGGACTACTTTTCCAGACTTCCTTTCCCTCCATTGTTCTGGGTTGGGGTTGACCAATTTGTGTGAGATCTGAAATGTGGAAGAGAGGCAGCAGCCGAGATTACACGGTATAGGCTCAGGCATAGTTGTACGACGTGTCTTATTATGGGTCTGCAGGATCACCTCCAGGTCTTGCTAGATGCCCTCCTTTAGCTTTTCCAAATGCTGGGAGAACTTCATACGTAGCTCTCTGGTAAAGTGCACCAGGACTTCTGGAAACTTTTACCACAGAAGTGGGAGGCTGGAGTCTTGGAGGAGGTACATGACCATGGCAGGTTCTGGTGAGAGACAGATGCAGATTTGCTTATCCATTTAGGTTAAAGCTTATCCTTGTAGATTCTAATTTGTCCTTGTCCTCTCCTGATTTGTATTTATCTTCCCTTCTTGACTGCTGGGGCAGTTTACATCAGGCCTAGCAGATGTAAACAGATGGACCCAAAGTAAATAAATCTCTAAATGAATCCTTATATTGCCCATAGAGATTCTGCTACTCTGATGGAACATGATTGATAAATATTACAGTCATAAAGATGCAATGTATATAAAAGTAACTTTAAGATAGTATGTACATTCTAGTATATTGGAAGCATGGGGGAGGGACAGGGCGAGAAGGGGGATACTCAGGGATTAGGAAATACTTCCTGAAGGGAGTGGCATTTTGTTCTTTGAATTTTGAAGAATGGGTGGCATTTGTACTGGCATGATAAAGGAATAAAAATAGAAATGAGAAGGTGGTGATCTACTGTATAATACAATTGCCAGGTATTGGCAGAATGGGAAAAAAGATAGGAACAATTTCTGATGTTTTGAAATTTTTAGTCTCACAGGCTTGGTTCACACTGAAAATGAAATGTACTTTGTCTATTCCAAGTATGTGGTGCATGTTTTGCTCTGAATGTTATTAAATGACCCTTGAATGACTAGTTGAATCTTGAATACCCTAATATTTCCCCAATATGGATAACTTTTTGCAAGATATCACTAACAAGGTGTAAGGAACAAATCTCTAGGCTTTTGGTTTCCTCCCCTTGGTTCCCATTCTTACTCTTTCGACCAGCTGCTCTCTGCCATCTGTCTGAACTATTCTATTGAAACAGCTGTTGCATAGAACACTAATGCTCTAATTGCCAAATCTCATAGACACATGTTGGTCCTTATTTTGTTTAACATTTCTTTGCCGTTTGACATTGTGGTCATTCCCTTTTAAAAAATTCTCTCAGCCCATAACACTTTTGTCTCCTGGGTTTTCTTTTATTTTTCAGCTTTTTCTTAATTTGTTCTATTTTTTGGTATTTAATATTTGTTTTGTAGGATCTGAATGTGCCAAATATAACCCAATGGTCAGTTTATCATTCCTTTTATCCATCAGTTTGGCAACTAATGGATGATTGATTATTGAGCTAATAAATCATTAAATTACTTTTTTTATTTGTGCCCTGTTATTCAGTTGACTCTCCCTACCTTATATGAACCCCACATGACTTGTTCCTTGGCCACTATGAGAGCCTCCTTTCTTACCTACACTCTATTTTTGTGTTCCTCCATTGTATCCTTCATGAGGCCACCAGGCACATATTTCTAAAAAGCAAATGTGATTATATAATAATTCTTCTTAATCTTCAGAGATCTTAGGATAAAGACTAAACTTCTTAAAATGGTGTTAAAAAAGTAACCCTGTGGATCACTATGTTTGTATCTTTAGGGTAAATACCCAGTAGTGCAATTGTTGGGTCATAGGGTAGTTCTATTTTCAACATTTTGAGGAACCTCCATGCTGTTTTCCAGAGTGGTTACACCAGCCTGCATTCCCACCAACAGTGTAGGAGGGTTCCCCTTTCTCCTCATTCTCACCAGCATCTGTCATTTCTTGACTTGTTAATTTTAGCCATTCTGACTTGTGTGAGGTGATACAAATGTAGTGATCCGAAGGGGTACGTGAACCCAAATGTTTATAGCAGCAATGACCACAATAGCCAAACTATGGAAAGAACCTAGATGTCATCAACAGATGAATGGATCAAGAAGATGTGGTATAGATACACAATGGAATACTATGCAGCCATCAAAAGAAATGAAATCTTGCCATTTGCTACAACGTGGATGGAACTAGAGGGTATCATGCTTAGCGAAATAAGTCAAGCGGAGAAAGACAACTATCATATGATCTCCCTGATAAGAGGAAGTGGAGATGCAACGGGGGGGTTAAGGGGGTAGGAGAAGAATAAATGAAACAAGATGGGATTGGGGGGAGACAAACCGTAAGTGACTCTTAATCTCACAAAACAAACTGAGGGTTGCCGGGGGGAGGAGGTTTGGGGGAGTGGGGGTGGGGTTATGGATATTGGGGAGGGTGTGTGTTGTGAAGTGTGTAAACCTGGTGATTCACAGACCTGTACCCTGGGGGATAAAAATATATTATATGTTTATAAAAAATAAAAAATTATTAAAAAAAAGTAACCCTGCCTGATTTGATACCTGACTGCCGTTCAATATTCAAATTCTAATATATTCTCCCACCTCCCCAACCATGTCAAATAACTTAAACTTCCTGAAAGAGTCCATTGTCACCCTATCTCCCTAAAAATGACCTTCTCTCTCTATCTTCTCAGCTTACAACCACTCTTGCTTTAATAATAAGTTCTAGTGTTATTATTATTATTTTTTCTCATTAAACATTTGTTTTAATGAGTCTCAAAATTCTGTGACAGATTTTTGGTCAAGTTGTTTCCATTAAGAAGTACTGATTTTAAAAACTAATAACTTAAAACTGCCATACACACACACAATAACAAATGGTCCACAAAACATTCTCCTTTCCTTCTGAAGGTTTTACAATGGTATCATTAACCAGACTTTTACTATTAAACTTAAATGGCCAATTGACACAAACAGTTCTGAGACCGTTCTTCCACCACTGATTAAGACTGGGGTGGCAAAGCGGGTGCCTAGGTGGCTCAGCCATTAAGCATCTGCCTTCGGCTCAGGTCATGATCCCAGGGTCCTGGGATCGAGCCCCGCATCGGGCTCTCTGCTCAGCGGGAAGCCTACTTCCTCCTCTCTCTCTCTGCCTGCCTCTCTGCCTACTGCCTACTTGTGATCTCTCTCTCTGTCAAATAAATAAATAAAATCTTAAAAGAAAAAAAAAGACTGGGGTGGCAGGTATTGGGGATAAAATTCATTTAGCCTTTGAGCTTTCTGGGCAGACTTGTGACCTTGCCAGCCCCAGCTGCCTTCTTGTCCACTGCTTTGATGACACCCACAGCAACTGTCTGTCTCATGTCACGAACAGCAAAACGGCCCAGAGGAGGAGAGTCAGAGAAGCTCTCAACACACATAGGCTTTCCAGGAACCATATCAACAATGGCAGCATCACCATATTTCAAGAACTTGGGACCATCTTCCAGCTTTTTTCCAGAACAACAATCTATCTTCTCCTTCAGCTCAGCAAACTTGCAAGCAATGTGAGCTGTGTGACAATCCAGAACAGGTGCATATCCAGCACTAATTTGGCCTGGATGGTTCAGGATAATCACCTGAGCTGTGAAGCCAGCTGCTTCCATGGGTGAGTCATTTTGGCTGTCACCAGCCACATTGCCACGACAAACATCTTTGACAGATATGTTCTTGACATTGAAGCCCACATTGTCCCAAGGAAGAGCCTCACTCAAAGCTTCATGGTGCATTTCAATGGTCTTGACTTCAGTTGTAACATTGACTGGTGCAAAGGTAACCACCATGCCAGGTTTAAGAACACCAGTCTCCACTCGGCCCACAGGGACAGTACCAATACCATCAATTTTGTAGATGTCCTGGAGAGGGAGACGCAAGGGCTTGTCAGTTGGCTGAGTTGGTGGCAGAATGCAATTCAGAGCTTCAAGCAGTGTGGTTCCACTGGCATTCCCATCTTTACGGGTGACTTTCCATCCCTTGAACCAAGGCATGTTAGCACTTGACTCCAGCATGCTATCGCCATTCCAACCAGAAATTGGCACAAATGCTACTGTGTCGGGGTTGTAGCCAATTTTCTTAACGTAGGTGCTGACTTCCTTAACAATTTCCTCGTATCTCTTCTGGCTGTAGGGTGGATCAGTGGAATCCATTTTGTTAACACCAACAATTAGTTGTTTTACACCCAGTGTGTAAGGCAGAAGGGCATGCTCATGGGTCTGCCCGTTCTTGGAGACACCTGCTTCAAATTCACCAACACCAGCAGCAACAATCAGGGCAGCACAGTCAGCCTGGGATGTGCCTGTAATCATGTTTTTAATAAAGTCTCTGTGTCCTGGAGCATCAATGATGGTCACATAATACTTGCTGGTCTCGAATTTCCACAGGGAGATATCAATGGTGATACCATGTTCACGTTCAGCTTTCAGTTTATCCAAGACCCAGGCATACTTGAAGGAGCCTTTTCCCATCTCAGCAGCCTCCTTCTTGAATTTTTCTTTTTTTTAAAAAATTTTTTATTTTTTATTCTTGAATTTTTCAATGGTTCTTTTGTCGGTCCCACCACATTTGTAGATCAGATGACCAGTAGTGGTAGACTTACCTGAATCTACGTGTCCGATGACAACAATGTTGATATTGAGTCTTTTCCTTCCCCATTCTGGTTTAGGTTGAGCAGTGGTTTTCATGACACCTGTGTTCTGGCAGCAAACCTGTTGTGAAAGAGTCAAATTGTTATTATTAACTCATTTTTTCATTCGGTTGAAATTGATGGACCAACTTTGATGTACCAGGTAGTTATCTCTCTTCTTTATGAAGTCTTCCCATCCAGTTGCCTTTTTTGGGGGGAGGTGTCCATTCCCATTGTTTCTGAATATCCATTGAATAGCACTGGGAATTCCCTGCTATCCATTAAAATTTGGATTCAAGTCATCTCTGCTGTAATTAAGATTCTATACACAGAAGTATTGCTGTAATTAACTGTACCATAACTTATGGTTTGTCTCTCTTATTATACTGTGAGCTCGTTGATGGCAGGAATTGTATCTTTGTATTTTGTGTGTATGTGTGTTTCCATTGGCTAGTATGATTTCTGTTACTTTTATTACATCTGGACACATTTTTTTTTTTCTGAATGGAAATGATTTGGAATCAGTAGACCTGATGGAATGACTTGTTTACTCTCTCTGAGCCCGCTCTGTCAAAACAAAATAAGAGAGAAACAATTGCTCAGAATGTTTCATGAGATTTTTGGGAATTTAGATGAGACACTTTAGGATAAATTATTTTATAAATTTCAAAGCATTATTGTTTTAGTTCATTCCAAGTTGCAAGGAGTTGGGATGTTCAGATGCCTTCAAAGAATGGAGTCATGGAAAGGGCACAAACTGCAGTTCTGCTCCAGGGCAAAGCTAAGTGCTTCCATTTGTTTGTCCCTGAAAACTCTTTCTCTCCACCTTTCAATGTGTTATGTTTCTAGTGCTGTCACTGCCAGTCATGTCCTCACACTTCTTTTGTGCATTCTGTTTACCTCTGCCTCTCTGACTCCAGCTCTCTCTCTCTCTGCTGGGCCAGCGAACAGGGAGAAGGAAGATTTGCAGACTAGCTCTGCCATCATTATGATTGTTTAGGACTCTCTTTGATGTCTTTCATTGGACATACCTGTTCTTTGACAAGGATTTCTAGTTTACTTTGTAAATCTGTTTCATTTTCTTCTCAGATCCAGTTCTTGCTTTTGTACTGGTACTCTCTGTACTGATTTTTTTTTTTTAAATTTCATAGTTTCTGCTAGCTCAAAGGTTTAATTTCCTAATTATTGCTTATTTACTGCATGACCTTTTCCTAGCATCACAGACTCTTTTTATATATTTAACTTCAGTCATGAAAATTGATGTATTCTTTTTAATTTCAAATTCTATAGAATTGGCTAAGCTTTGGACTAAATTCCTTTATGCCACATCACCCCATATATCTTCTGGCCAGAGTATCAGTCAAATACCCATCTAAGATCCTATTTGCTGGGATATAGTTGGGTCAGATGTAGTTGACATGGCCTTTGACACAGCCTGGTTGGCAACATGATTCACATATTTAGTATGATTACATAAGCCTAGATTTTTTTGTTGTTGTTGAAAGTGATGATTATATATATTATATATATATATATTATATATATATTATATATATTATATATATATATATTATATATATATTATATATATATAATCAAAGTGAAGAAAAATATATATATTATATATATATAATCAAAGTGAAGAAAAAATAACTGGCCACTGATTAATTGGCCATTTTCATATATTATTGGTCGGAACAAAATTGGGACAGCTTATCTAGAAATCACGTTTCAAAGTTTATATTTTTATTTCTATTTCTAGAACTCTTTCTTAAGGAAACAAACAGAGATGTTTATGAAACTTTATGGACAAAGACATTTGTTGCTGTGTGATTTATAATAATGAAAAATTAGAAGCAATCATGATTTCAAACTATTCAAAATCATTAGCCAGAATTTTGTCTGTTTTGTCAACTGTTCTATTTTGAGTGTTCAGAACAGTGCCCAGTACATAGGAGATAGTCAATAAATACCTGTTAAATAGATGTATGCTGAATCTTTATTATGGGTAATTGGACAATTACTAAAGATGATGCATCTCCAAAATGGTTTTAAACATGTGGAAAAGCATTTCTCATATTATTAGGTGAAAAAGTAGAATCTTTCTCGTTCTAACTCTTTCTCAGAGAACAAAATCTAAGTGTACTTATTCTGTGAGGTAGAATTACAGGTAATCTTTTTCATTATTTTGTTTTTCTGTCTTTTTTCTAATTATTAAAATTCTAATTCTTGAAAATTTATTATTATTTATAGCCCAAAATATATAGCATGTTTTCTGATATATTTTTTTTTCTGACTTTTGTGATTCATCCTTAGAAAAAGGTAAGAAAAAGGTAAGGTAGAGGAAAGGAAATTCCCTGTGTTAAATTCCTACTGTGTAGTAAGTGTTATTTTATGGTTTTACATACAATTTTCTAGAACATCACAACTGAATAAAGTAAGAAACATCACAAGCAGTTAATTTACTTGCCCAAGATCACTCACTTAATTACATAGCAGAGATTTGAACACAGTTCATTTTAATTCCAGAGCACGTTTTCTTAACCATTAATCCTACCCTGACTCTCTGACCAGCATTCCTTGATTAAACCAGACCCTCCCCTGACTTTTCCCTTCACTGAAACTACATATTAATTTGAGAGTTATATGAATTATTTGGTCATATTCCAATTGCTTTGAGTGACTTGGATTTGTTTCTTAAATAGATAAAGTAGGAAAGGCAGTATTTTATGTTCCTTTCATATTTTCCTAGCACCTAGTATACCTACAAGTACAGTAAACCTTTGGGATTTATAATTATTAATATCATCAATGAATCTGTAAAAAACAAGAAAAATTAAAAATGTTATGGATAGGCATATGTTTTTTTTTTTTTTTTTTGCCTTGTAAAGGCCCATTATTGCCAATGTTTTTTTTTTATAAACTGCAAATATAGTATCCTAAAAGTTTTAAATATTATTCCTGTCATTTCATATTCATTAAAGACTCAGAATGTCCAATTCTTTCTATTATAGAGAAATGTGAAATCTGCACTGCTTAGCCTACTTTATTCCATAATCAGGACCTGGTTATTTTAACCCTACTTTGTATTTCTCCTACTTTCCTATTTCACACACACTCTGCTCAAGAACAGATGAACTAATATTTCTGGAATGCTCTAAGCCCCCTCCCACCATGTTATTGCTTGCCTTTTTCCTTTGGCCCAGAACAGTCTTGTCAATAATTTCTAAATGTCCATGTGCTATGGTGAGTGCTGTGAGGTGTGTAAACCTGGAAATTCACAGACCTGTACCCCTGGGGATAAAACTACATTATATGTTTATAAAAAATTAAAAATTAAAAAAATTGGTTTAAATATTGAAAAAAAAAACCACAATTTCTAAATGTCCAAATCCTACCTAACTTTCAAGGCCTGTGACTTAATTCAGCTTCTTTTCTGAAGCTTGCTCTGATAACCTTGACTCATACTAATCTTTCCCTCTTGTGAATTCTAATATCATCTATCTTTCATTTCATTTCACCCTTATAATTTTTTTTTATTGTGGTAAAGAACACATAAGATGAAATTCCTCTTAAGAAAAATTTAAGTGTACAGTTGTTTACACACCTTGTTATAAAATAAATCTTAAAAACCCTTTCATCCTGTATAACTCCATCTTTCCACCCATTGGATAGTAACTCTCCATTCCCCTCCCCCTAGTTCTAGCAATCAGACTCCACTTTCAGTTTCTATGAGTTTGACTACTTTAAATACTTCATGTAAGTGGAACCATGCAGTATTTGTCCTGTGACTGGTTTACTTCACTTGGTGTGATGTCCTCAAGTCTCAATCATGTTGTGACAAGATTTCTTTCTTTTTTAAGGCTGAATAAAATTCATCTTGGGCATGAGTGTGTGTGTGTGTGTGTGTGTGTGTAATCATACTTTCTTTATCCATTAACTGGTTAATGGATATTTAAGTTGTTTTCACTTCATAGCTGTTAGTAATAGATTTTTGAATAAACAAATTTATTGATATTTCCTTAATACCATTTTATGGCACTAAAGAGATGGATACAAAAATCACAAAAGTAACATTGCTCTCCTCTCCTCTCCATATGCAGGAGGAGTGTAGCCTTTATAGCTATACTCATGATTAAATTTTGGTTTACTTTCTATTTCTCTTTTTGTTTAATACAACCACTTTTGATAAGCATTTTTTTTAAATCCAGGTCACATCATAGCCATCAAAATTTTGAAAATGTTTGGGAAACACTGATGATAATTTCATTATATATTTACATTAGAAAAAAATGAAGAAAATTACAACAAGAAAACTCAGAAATTAGACTTTAAAGGAGGAATGCAAAATACTGAATTTATTAATGTTAGTGCTTAGAAGATATGCTACAGAGCTTAATGACATGCATTTCCAAAGGGGTGAAGTAAAAAGAAAAGGAAAATAAAATAAAGAGTAAAAGAGAATAAAATAAAATTACCGAGTTTGCTATATAATACAGAAATGTTCTGTTTCATATTTATCCCACATTGGCAGTTGTTTATGTATACACATACACACATCATATGTGTATGTATGTGTATATGTTATATATGTTTCTGTATGAACTGCTAAAAGATAAACTAAGGTATATTAAAAATGTTGAGAGTTTATTTGAGTTAAAATCAGTTCAAATTTGGACAGTGACGAACTGTAATTGATCATGAGCATTCCACTGAGAGGCGCTTGGGGAGAGACTCAGAAAGAAAAGGCAGAAGCAAAGTAAGGAAATTATTGATTGGCTATAGCTTAAAGCCTAGTTGACTGTGATTGGTTACTCTTATGTTTCAATTTTGCAATTTTGAAGCATTTACACACGTAGCTTTGGATTTGCTTAGGTAGGCTGCCATGACATTAGAGTCATCTCAGTCTAATAGCCTTCTGTTTAATTAACTCAACAATAAAAATATAATTTATAGTTATGTAAATATATATAAATATATATATTATACAGTTATATAAATTGTGTAAGTTGTATGTACATAAAATATGTTATATAAAATATATAAATATATATAACTAAATTATTTTGTGTAATTATTTATACTATATTCATATAATTACGGGAAGTACATATTGATGTAAGTATAACTATATTTTGATAACATAAATATATGTTATATCTGTTTTTACTGACAGACTCTGTACAGTTTTTACTGTAATAATGACCAAAGGCAGAACAATGCCTCATTACACATTTGTTCACATTCTTCCCTACCTTGAGGTATTACTGGATTTTTACTTTTCCTTTCCTCTTTTAGACTGTATTCTGTTTAAATTTTCATATTTCTGACTGGGCTATTAAAATTAATTTTATAAGCAACATTGTAGAAAATATATTGAACTTTTGTTAAATATTCATAACATTACAGGTTAAGAATTTGGTGAATTCATTTTATTAGTATCTAAATTGTATGAAATTCATTTTAACGTTAATATTCTACCTCCAGAATCCTGGAAAATATCTTTCTCATGGAAAAAAAATGTGTCTTTATTTTCTCCATGCTTTGGTAGTCACATATTTCAGAACTCTTAAACTAAGAAGTGGGAAATAAATTGAAGGGATTAGATTTTTTTTGTCCTACAGGCATAAGTGACTTAGATCCAACTTTGGAAAGAAAACATATCTTATTTTTTATTTTTATGAGACATGAACTTTAAATTCTTCTTTCTCATACCTATTTATGTTTTATCATATTTGTTTAATTATATATCATTTTGCTTGAATTACTTTTCCCCTCCTTGTTTGCTTGATAGGATTCCAAACCTCGAGTAAAAGAAGATTAATTTTCTGGGTTCCAATCTCATGCAACACAAGAAGAACTTTCTTCTTTTTAAGGATTTTATTTATTTGTTTGACAGAGAGAAAGAGAGCACAAGAAGGAGAGCAGCAGGCAAAGGGAGAGGGAGAAGCAGGCTCCCCAATGACCAGAGAGCCCAGCATGGGGCTAGGTCCCAGGAATCTGGGATCATGACCTGAGTTGAAGGCAGACCCTTAACCCACTGAGACACGTAGGCACCCCTACAGGAAGAATTTAATGAAGTTGACAAAGGAAGTCTTCAAGAAGAGAATTCAACAGCAGGGATTTGAAGGGCAGAGTTCCTGGAAATTCACACTTGTCCTTCACCAGTTTGATCCTGTGCCAGAGTCACTTCTACATCTCTCAGTTTAAATTCTTGAGAAACAGCGGAGAGAAGATAATTGGCTTAGCTTGGATCCCATACTCACTCTTTTAATCTTCTGTGAATAGAAAACCTTAGTCCCATTCATTAAACTGGGGAGAATTGAGGGAAATAATATTGCCTGTGTCCTTAAAGACCTGTCCACCATGGCAGTCCTCTGACCCCTTGTGCTTATCTTCATCTTTGGTTACTTCTTTCTTGGGTATCTATAATATCCACATAAATTCCTGTCATTAACGCTTTTTATAACTGCTTTCTTATTTACTGGCATGTGGTCTCTTTCAGAATAGCAGTGTATTGTGTCCATGTTTATGTTCCTAGTGCTTATCAAAGTGTTTGTCGTACAGCAGTTGGGAAGTGAACATTAAATAAATAAATAAATATACCTGAAAGACAATAATGCCCATTGCACAGTGACCTAGCATTGGGCCACGTGTATATTTTTACTTATAGCTGAGAAAACTGAGCAAAGCCAAGTAGACATAACTTTTTTAAAGGAAAAAGGTAGAAAAAACTTAGGATGTATTAATTCTACATTACTGTTGTAACTGAAATGTCCATAGCCCATGTGGATATGATGCTTGGTCTTCTGGAAGTCATCTTACTTTTTATTTTTGACATAGAATTTAATAAGGGTCTGATTTTCACCAGCAGATTCAGTTTTTACTCATAGAAGAATTGTATGTGCCTTTTTAAAAATCTCTTAGTAAGAAACGACTGATTTTTTTCTCTATTCCCGTACACCCAGAAATTCTTAAATCAAATAGTAAGTTTATTTCTAGATTATGACATAGATATCTCAATTCCAAGAGAAATAGCAAAGCACTTATATTCCAATATCCAATGGATACAATTAGCTAAGGCCATATTTTTTTTTGTCATTGGAAATTAATTATTAGATTTAGTTGTAGAGCTATAATATGTGTATGGATATAAATGTATATACTGAAGTTATATATTCATAATATGTATTTAAGATATACATATGCACATATTTGAGACAACATGGATGAACTTGAAGGACCTTATAGTAAATGAAATATCTCAGACACAGAAAACAAATGTTGTATGATCTCACTTACATACGGAATCTGAAGAGGAAAGAAAAGAACGTAAAATTTTTAGCTCACAATAACAGAGAATAGAATGGTGGTTCCTAGAGGCTGGGGAATGTGGAAAAACGGAGAGAAAAGAAGAATGGAGCAGAGTGGTGGCTGACAGGGACTGGAGGGAGGGGATATGAGGGTGTGATTGTTTAATGGGTACAAAGTTCCAGTTTTTTAAGATGAAAAGTTCTGAAGATGGATGTTGGTGATGGTTATACAATAATACGAATGTACTCAATACCACTGAAATGTAAACTTAAAAATGATAACAACGCTTATTTTTTTGTTATATATATTTTGTCACAGTGAAAACATTGGGGGTGGGTGAGTGAAATGTTGAAGAGGGTCCTGGATCTCCCTCCTCTAAAGTCTTTTGTATTGCTTTTTATCAATGTTCCTGAAGCTTTTTCTGTTGTACTTCCATCCAGATCCCTGGATCCCTTCTGTCCAATTCCCTACTCTTAGGAAGGTGACAACTGATGATTAATAATGATTAAAATTATGATGGTGATGATAATAATGATGATAACAATGAATGAAAATACATTTAGTAATTATAATAACCCTGGAGAGAAAACGAGAAAGAGGGAATGAAAAGAAGAGGAATAAGAAGAGAATAAGAAAGAGCAAGAAAAGAAGAATTACTATTTTCCAGTAGTTGTGCTAGTGCTTTGTCCTTTCTTTCATGAAACATTTTTTTGTATAGAAAATAAAAAAGGGAAAGTGGAAAGCCTATAGGTTAAAGTCAGTAATATTATTTTAGGATAGATTTTTCTTGTTTTAGTATTTGAGACATAATAGAGCATTTTTAATTTTCATTGCAATTTAAAACAAATGTTTCTTAATTTTTCTTTCAGTAAAATCTTTGCAATCTAGTATAAAAATCTGAAAATGGCCGAAGACCAAGGGTATTCACTTTTTATCCCAAGCATGTACTGATGCACCTGGTGTCCATTAAAACTATAATTATTTATTGAATTTGAATGAATAAAGTGGTATTATATTAAAATGGCCTTAATACAAAAACATAACAGAGATGATGAAGTAATAATATTAATTGGGAGAAAGCAATTTCTAATTAATTGAAATGATAAGTGGGAAGGGAATAGTTTTCAGAGATTTAGATTTAAACAAATAATAGAAGTAGGCAAAGTAGGGCTGCTTCTTAAAATGAGTTTGCTTTTCGGGTCTGTGGATAATGTGAATTCATGAGGTCAGGACAAATTTTTTTTTTCAGATTAAAGTCTTAAAATCATTCTTTCTTTTATTGTATCAAATTAAGATGAAACTGTTTATCTCTAAAACCCTACTACCATATGAGTCATGTGTCCATTATTACCACAAAAACAGAGTCTTTGACTTACACATTTATCTAATATTCAGGTACAGCTAGGTGTAATTTCCTTTTTTACCCAATCTCCTAGTAACTTCACATGGTGTCACTATCTTTTATAAACAAACAAACATTGTTTTTACAATGGAGGATAACCACTACTCTAAAGTCTTAGTATACATTAACTCTCTTCATTCTCATATAAAAGGTCTTTGACGTAGGTACTATCATTCCCATTTTACAAGCAAGGAATCTGAAATATCCAGGAGGGGTTAAAAGAATCAGCTAGTAGGTAGGAGGTCCAGGATTTGGACCCAGTTAGTCTGCTCTAGAATATGAGGCTTTTAACTACTAACATTGCTGCATCTGGATTATGCTAAAGCAGAATTTCCTAAAGATTATTCCTCAGAATATTGTATCATGAGAGCCTGTGGTAAAACTTCTGTTATCCAAACTAATTTTGAAAATATTTAAGACCATGTATACTTAGTATTAATTTCCTATTGCTTTATAACAGATTGTCTCTAATTTATTGAATTAAAACATATAAATTTATTTTCTTACAGTTCTGGTGATGAAATCTTATAACATCAAGATGTAGGTAGGGCTATATTCCTCTATATTCCTTCTGAAGGCTGTAAGGAGATTTTTTTTTTTCCTCTACCAGGTTCTAGAGGCCTCCTGCATTCCTTGGCTTTTGGCCTCTACCTTTATCTTCAAAGCTAGTAGTTTAGCATCAGGACTACTAAAATAATACAGAATAAACTTTCTATTTCAGCTTTTTAAACCGTATCTGCCAAGTCCCCTTTTCCATGGAAAGTAATTTACCCACAGGTCCCAGAGATTAGAACACAGACATTGTTAGGGGTCATTATTCTGTTTATCACACATTTTTTTTTTTATGGCATCACCGAGTGAAAACTACGGGAATTCTTCAATAATGAAGGTTTTTGTCTCTCTCCCTGGGAGGAGTCCAAGCAGGTGGAGGAGTAGGAGAACTTAGTTTTGTCTGGTCACAGGAATTCAACTAGATAGCCATTAAATCATTCTGAACACCTGTGAACTCAACTTGAGATCTAAGGAAAGAATAGCTGCAACTCTACAAATAGAAAAACTACCACTTTGTGCCAGGTGAAGTGAATCCAAGGTGATATATGGGAAAATAAGCCACAGGGGGATGGAGCCTCTATAAGCTGGTACTAGAAAGTTATATAGCAGTGGAGCACATAATCAGAACTTTTAGAAGTCTGTTCTGGTGAGGGACATCCTGCCTGAATGACACCAGGTGATGAAGAATGACAGAATCCTAGGTGGGACAATGTGGTCTCAGGATCTCCAGGGTCACAGGAAGACAGAGCTGCCTAGAGTGCAGCAGAGCTCCCAGGCATTGGAGTGGGGGAAGCCAGCTGCAATCAGTGAGTCCAGGAGTGGCCTTTCAGTTGGTGCTGCCCGTAAATCATGAACTGCAGCTTGGTCGGGTGACCACTCTCTGAGTAGGGGCCCAGCAAGTGGCAGAACCATCGCAAGACCCCCTCCCTCCCTGGGAGGAGCAGCCCAGGTGTGCACCATAGGAATCTACTGGGTTTGGAGACTTGAAACAAGATTGCTTGCCTGAGATAGAAATGCTTTGTCACAATCTGGGTGAGCACAGAGTGCAGATGGAGACAAAGGAAACAGGAATGATGAACTGCTTTTCTCTGAGAGTTCACTGAGGAGTCAGGGGTGCAAGTTTTCAGCTCTGGGGCTAAAGATTGGGAAGTCGCCATTTTCATTCTCATCCTCTAAGGCTGCTGGGAAGGCCTTCAGGGAACAAAAGCCACATAGAGCAATTCAGAGCCACTTACTTAGCCTGATCCCCTGGCAAGGGCAGTGCAATTCTGCTTGGGGAGAAAACACATGAGAATCAGTGCAACAGCTCCTGCCCCCGCAAAGATTACTAAGAACCTATCACTAAGACCGAGTTTACTGATCACACGAAACTGCAAAACTCCAGTGTTAGGGGAAAATAGTATATAGAATTCATGTCCCCACCCCCAACCTCCGCCCCATGATTCTTTGGTCTTTCAACTTTATGTTTTTCTTCTTTATTCAACCAATTTCTTCTTTTAACAACTCTTCTTAAAATTCTTTTCAAATTTTTATTTTTATAGTTATATTATGTCCTTTCACTGTATTTAATTTTATTTTTGTATATACATAAGTTTTTCTTTCTTTACAATTTGGGGATGCAGTTTCTTCTAACAAACAGACCAAAATGTACCCAGAACCTAGTGTATTGCTCTGTTTTCTTTACCTGTTTGATCATATTCTCTCTTTTTTTACTTCTTTTTTGTTAAAATCTTATTTAATTTTCATTTTTACACTTACATTCTGTCCTTTCATTGTATTTAGTTTTCTTTTTGTGCATATATAAGTTGCTCCTTCTTTTTTTTTTTAATTTTTTATTTTTTATAAACATATATTTTTATCCCCAGGGGTACAGGTCTGTGAATCACCAGGTTTACACACTTCACAGCACTCACCAAAGCACAGACCCTCCCCAATGTCCATAACCCCACCCCCCTTCTCCCAACCCCCCTCCCCTTAGCAACCCTCAGTTTGTTTTGTGAGATTAAGAGACACTTATGGTTTGTCTCCCTCCCAATCCCATCTTGTTTCATTTATTCTTCTCCTACCCACTTAAGCCCCCATGTTGCATCACCACTTCCTCATATCAGGGAGATCATATGATAGTTGTCTTTCTCTGCTTGACTTATTTCGCTAAGCATGATACGCTCTAGTTCCATCCATGTTGTCGCAAATGGCAAGATTTCATTTCTTTTGATGGCTGCATAGTATTCCATTGTCTATATATACCACATCTCCCAGATCCATTCATCTGTTGATGGACATCTAGGTTCTTTCCTAGTTTGGCTATTGTGGACATTGCTGCTATAAACATTCGGGGGCATGTGCCCCTTTGGATCACTACGTTTGTATCTTTAGGGTAAATACCCAATAGTGCAATTGCTGGGTCATAGGGCAGTTCTATTTTCAACATTTTGAGGAACCTCCATGCTGTTTTCCAGAGTGGCTGCACCAGCTTGCATTCCCACCAACAGTGTAGGAGGGTTCCCCTTTCTCCACATCCTCGCCAGCATCTGTCATTTCCTGACTTGTTGATTTTAGCCATTCTGACTGGTGTGAGGTGATATCGCATTGTGGTTTTGATTTGTATTTCCCTGATGCCGAGTGATATGGAGCACTTTTTCATGTGTCTGTTGGCCATCTGGATGTCTTCTTTGCAGAAATGTCTGTTCATGTCCTCTGCCCATTTCTTGATTGGATTATTTGTTCTTTGGGTGTTGAGTTTGCTAAGTTCTTTATAGATTCTGGACACTAGTCCTTTATCTGATATGTCGTTTGCAAATATCTTCTTCCATTCTGTCAGTTGTCTTTGATTTTGTTAACTGTTTCCTTTGCTGTGCAAAAGCTTTTGATCTTGATGAAATCCCAATAGTTCATTTTTGCCCTTGCTTCCCTTGCCTTTGGAGTTGTTCCTAGGAAGATGTTGCTGCGGCTGATGTCGAAGAGGTTGCTGCCTGTGTTCTCCTCAAGGATTTTGATGGATTCCCTTCGCACATTGAGGTCCTTCATCCATTTTGAGTCTATTTTTGGGTGTGGTATAAGGAAATGGTCCAATTTCATTTTTCTGCATGTGGCTGTCCAATTTTCCCAGCACCATTTATTGAAGAGGCTGTCTTTTTTCCATTGGACATTCTTTCCTGCTTTGTCGAAGATTAGTTGACCGTAGAGTTGAGGGTCTATTTCTGGGCTCTCTATTCTGTTCCATTGATCTATGTGTCTGTTTTTGTGCCAGTACCATGCTGTCTTGATGATGACAGCCTTGTTATAGAGCTTGAAGTCCGGAATTGTGATGCCACCAACGTTGGCTTTCTTTTTCAATATCCCTTTGGCTATTCGAGGTCTTTTCTGGTTCCATATAAATTTTAGAATTATTTGTTCCATTTCTTTGAAAAAGATGGATGGTACTTTGATAGGAATTGCATTAAATGTGTAGATTGCTTTAGGTAGCATAGACATTTTCACAATATTTATTCTTCCAATCCAGGAGCATGGAACATTTTTCCATTTCTTTGTGTCTTCCTCAATTTCTATCATGAGTACTTTATAGTTTTCTGAGTATAGATTCTGTGCCTCTTTGGTTAGGTTTATTCCTAGGTATCTTATGGTTCTGGGTGCAATTGTAAATGGGATTGACTCCTTAATTTCTCTTTCTTCTGTCTTGCTGTTGGTGTAGAGAAATGCAACTGATTTCTGTGCATTGATTTTATATCCTGACACTTTACTAATTCCTGTATAAGTTCTAGCAGTTTTGGAGTGGAGTCTTTTGGGTTTTCCACATATAGTATCATATCATCTACGAAGAGTGATAATTTGACTTCTTTGCCGATTTGGATGCCTTTAATTTCCTTTTGTTGTCTGATTGCTGAGGCTAGGACCTCTAGTACTATGTTGAATAGCAGTGGTGATAATGGACATCCCTGCCGTGTTCCTGACCTTAGCGGAAAAGCTTTCAGTTTTTCTCCATTGAGAATGATATTCGCGGTGGGTTTTTCGTAGATGGCTTTGATGATATTGAGGTATGTGCCCTCTATCCCTACACTTTGAAGAGTTTTGATCAGGAAGGGATGCTGTACTTTGTCAAATGCTTTTTCAGCATCTATTGAGAGTATCATATGGTTCTTGTTCTTTCTTTTATTGATGTGTTGTATCACATTGACTGATTTGTGGATGTTGAACCAACCTTGCATCCCTGGAATAAATCCCACTTGGTCGTGGTGAATAATCCTTTTAATGTTCTGTTGAATCCTATTGGCTAGTATTTTGTTGAGTATTTAAGCATCTGTGTTCATCAAGGATATTGGTCTATAGCTCTCTTTTTTGATGGGGTCCTTGTCTGGTTTTGGGATCAAGGTGATGCTTGCCTCATAAAATGAGTTTGGAAGTTTTCCTTCCATTTATATTTTTTGGGACAGTTTCAGGAGAATAGGAATTAGTTCTTCTTTAAATGTTTGGTAGAATTCCCCCGGGAAGCCGTCTGGCCCTGGGCTTTTGTTTGTTTGGAGATTTTTAATGACTGTTTCAATCTCCTTACTGGTTATGGGTCTGTTCAGGTTTTCTACTTCTTCCTGGTTCAGATGTGGTAGTTTATATGTTTCTAGGAATGCATCCATTTCTTCCAGATTGTCTAATTTGTTGGTGTAGAGTTGCTCATAGTATGTTCTTATAATAGTTTGTATTTCTTTGGTGTTAGTTGTGATCTCTCCTCTTTCATTCATGATTTTATTTATTTGGGTCCTTTCTCTTTTCTTTTTGATAAGTCTGGCCAGGGGTTTATCAATTTTATTAATTCTTTCAAAGAACCAGCTCCTAGTTTCATTGATTTGCTCTATTGTCTTTTTGTTTTCTATTTCATTGATTTCTGCTCTGATCTTTATGATTTCTCTTCTCCTGCTTGGCTTAGGGTTTCTTTCTTGTTCTTTCTCCAGCTCCTTTAGGTATAGGGTTAGGTTGTGTACCTGAGACCTTTCTTGTTTCTTGAGAAAGGCTTGTACCACTATATATTTTCCTCTCAGGACTGCCTTTGTTGTGTCCCACAGATTTTGAACCGTTGTATTTTCATTGTCATTTGTTTCCATGATTTTTTTCAATTCTTCTTTAATTTCCCGGTTGACCCATTCATTCTTTAGTAGGATGCTGTTTAGTCTCCATGTATTTTGGTTCTTTTCAAACTTCCTTTTGTGGTTGAGTTCTAGCTTTAGAGCATTGTGGTCTGAAAATATGCAGGGAATGATCCCAATCTTTTGATACCGGTTGAGTCCTGATTTAGGACCGAGGATGTGATCTATTCTGGAGAATGTTCCATGTGCACTAGAGAAGAATGTGTATTCTGTTGCTTTGGGATGAAATGTTCTGAATATATCTGTGATGTCCATCTGGTCCAGTGTGTCGTTTAAGGCCTTTATTTCCTTGCTGATCTTTTGCTCGAATGATCTGTCCATTTCTGGGAGGGGAGTGTTAAAGTCCCCTACTATTATTGTATTATTGTTGGTGTGTTTCTTTGATTTTGTTATTAATTGGTTTATATAGTTGGCTGCTCCCACGTTGGGGGCATAGATATTCAAAATTGTTAAATCTTCTTGTTGGACAGACCCTTTGAGTATGATATAGTGTCCTTCCTCATCTCTTATTATAGTCTTTGGCTTAAAATCTAATTGATCTGATATAAGGATTGCCACTCCTGCTTTCTTCTGATGTCCATTAGCATGGTAAATTCTTTTCCACCCCCTCACTTTAAATCTGGAGGTGTCTTTGGGCTTAAAATGAGTTTCTTGGAGGCAACATATAGATGGGTTTTGTTTTTTTATCCATTCTGATACCCTGTGTCTTTTGACAGGGGCATTTAGCCCATTCACATTCAAGGTAACTATTGAGAGATATGAATTTAGTGCCATTGTATTGCCTGTAAGGTGACTGTTACTGTATATTGCCTCTGTTCCTTTCTGATCTACCACTTGTAGGCTCTCTCTTTGCTTAGAGGACCCCTTTCAATATTTCCTGTAGAGCTGGTTTGGTGTTTGCAAATTCTTTCAGTTTTTGTTTGTCCTGGAAGCTTTTAATCTCTCCTTCTATTTTCAATGATAGCCTAGCTGGATATAGTATTCTTGGCTGCATGTTTTTCTCGTTTAGTGCTCTGAAAATATCATGCCAGCTCTTTCTGGCCTGCCAGGTCTCTGTGGATAAGTCAGCTGCCAATCTAATCATTTTACCATTGTATGTTACAGACTTCTTTTCCCGGGCTGCTTTCAGGATTTTCTCTTTGTCACTGAGACTTGTAAATGTTACTATTAGGTCACGGGGTGTGGGCCTATTCTTATTGATTTTGAGGGGCATTCTCTGAACCTCCTGAATTTTGATGCTCGTTCCCTTTGCCATATTGGGGAAATTCTCCCCAATAATTCTCTCCAGTATACCTTCTGCTCCCCTCTCTCTTTCTTCTTCTTCTGGAATCCCAGTTATTCTAATGTTGTTTCGTCTTATAGTGTCACTTATCTCTCGAATTCTCCGCTCGTGGTCCAGTAGCTGTTTGTCCCTCTTTTCCTCAGCTTCTTTATTCTCTGTCACTTGGTCTTCTATATCACTAATTCTTTCTTCTGCCTCATTTATCCTAGCAGTTGGAGCCTCCATTTTTGATTGCACCTCATTAATAGCTTTTTTGATTTCAACTTGGTTAGATTTTAGTTCTTTTATTTCTCCAGAAAAGGCTTTTATATCTCTCGAGAAGGTTTCTCTAATATCTTCCATGCCTTTTTCGAGCCCGGCTAGAACCTTGAGAATTGTCATTCTGATCTCTAGATCTGACATATTACCAATGTCTGTATTGATTAGGTCCCTAGCCTTCAGTACTGCCTCTTGTTCTTTTTTTTGCGTTGAATTTTTCCATCTTGTCATTTTGTCCAGATAAGAGTATATGAAGGAGCAAGTAAAATACTAAAAGGGTGGCAACAACCCCAGGAAAATATGCTTTAACCAAATTAGAAGAGATCCCAAATCAGGAGGGGGGGAGAAAGGGGATAAAAATAGGTTCAACTAGAACTTATATAGGAATTCAGTAAAGTGTCAGGATATAAAATCAATGCACAGAAATCAGTTGCATTTCTCTACACCAACAGCAAGACAGAAGAAAGAGAAATTAAGGCGTCAATCCCATTTACAATTGCACCCAGAACCATAAGATACCTAGGAATAAACCTAACCAAAGAGGCACAGAATCTATACTCAGAAAACTATAAAGTACTCATGATAGAAATTGAGGAAGACACAAAGAAATGGAAAAATGTTCCATGCTCCTGGATTGGAAGAATAAATATTGTGAAAATGTCTATGCTACCTAAAGCAATCTACACATTTAATGCAATTCCTATCAAAGTACCATCCATCTTTTTCAAAGAAATGGAACAAATAATTCTAAAATTTATATGGAACCAGAAAAGACCTCGAATGGCCAAAGGGATATTGAAAAAGAAAGCCAACGTTGGTGGCATCACAATTCCGGACTTCAAGCTCTATTACAAAGCTGTCATCATCAAGACAGCATGGTACTGGCACAAAAACAGACACATAGATCAATGGAACAGAATAGAGAGCCCAGAAATAGACCCTCAACTCTACGGTCAACTAATCTTCGACAAAGCAGGAAAGAATGTCCAATGGAAAAAAGACAGCCTCTTCAATAAATGGTGCTGGGAAAATTGGACAGCCACATGCAGAAAAATGAAATTGGACCATTTCCTTATACCACACCCAAAAATAGACTCAAAATGGATGAAGGACCTCAATGTGCGAAGGGAATCCATCAAAATCCTTGAGGAGAACACAGGCAGCAACCTCTTCGACATCAGCCGCAGCAACATCTTCCTAGGAACAACGCCAAAGGCAAGGGAAGCAAGGGCAAAAATGAACTATTGGGATTTCATCAAGATCAAAAGCTTTTGCACAGCAAAGAAAACAGTTAACAAAATCAAAAGACAACTGACAGAATGGGAGAAGATATTTGCAAACGACATATCAGATAAAGGACTAGTGTCCAGAATCTATAAAGAACTTAGCAAACTCAACACCCAAAGAACAAATAATCCAATCAAGAAATGGGCAGAGGACATGAACAGACATTTCTGCAAAGAAGACATCCAGATGGCCAACAGACACATGAAAAAGTGCTCCATATCACTCGGCATCAGGGAAATACAAATCAAAACCACAATGCGATATCACCTCACACCAGTCAGAATGGCTAAAATCAACAAGTCAGGAAATGACAGATGCTGGCGAGGATGCGGAGAAAGGGGAACCCTCCTACACTGTTGGTGGGAATGCAAGCTGGTGCAGCCACTCTGGAAAACAGCATGGAGGTTCCTCAAAATGTTGAAAATAGAACTGCCCTATGACCCAGCAATTGCACTATTGGGTATTTACCCTAAAGATACAAATGTAGTGATCCAAAGGGGCTCGTGCACCCAAATGTTTATAGCAGCAATGTCCACAATAGCCAAACTATGGAAAGTACCTAGATGTCCATCAACAGATGAATGGATCAAGAAGATGTGGTATATATAGACAATGGAATACTATGCAGCCATAAAAGAAATGAAATCTTGCCATTTGCGACAACATGGATGGAACTAGAGCGTATCATGCTTAGCGAAATAAGTCAAGCAGAGAAAGACAACTATCATATGATCTCCCTGATATGAGGAAGTGGTGATGCAACATGGGGGCTTAAGTGGGTAGGAGAAGAATCAATGAAACAAGATGGGATTGGGAGGGAGACAAACCATAAGTGACTCTTTTTTTTTTTTTTTTTTTTTTTTTAAGATTTTATTTATTTATTTATTTGACAGAGAGAGATCACAAGTAGATGGAGAGGCAGGCAGAGAGAGAGAGAAGCAGGCTGCCTGCTGAGCAGAGAACCCGATGCGGGACTCGATCCCAGGACCCTGAGATCATGACCCGAGCCGAAGGCAGCGGTTTAACCCACTGAGCCACCCAGGCGCCCCATAAGTGACTCTTAATCTCACAAAACAAACTGAGGGTTGCTGGGGGGAGGGGGTTTGGGAGAAGGGGGTGGGATTATGGACATTGGGGAGGGTATGTGCTTTGGTGAGTGCTGTGAAGTGTGTAAACCTGATGATTCACAGACCTGTACCCCTGGGGATGAAAATATATGCTTATAAAAAATAAAAAAATAAAAATAAAGGACCCCAAATTTAAAAAAAAAATGATAGGACCCATCCAAAAAAAAAAAAAAAAAAAGAGGTTCAAAAAGGAAGAAAGAAAAAAAAAGAAATGAAAAGAATTAAAAAAAGAAAACAAATAAGAAAAATATAAAAAAGAAAATATATATATATATATATTGGATAAACTAGTTAAAAAACGTTATAAAAGAAAAAGGTATAAGTTAAAAAATTTACCAGAAGGCGAGAAAAAAATAAAAAATGAAAAAGAAAAAAATTTATTAACTGCAAGACTAAAAAAAATCACAGGGAAAAAGCCATGAGTTCCGTCCTTTGCTTTCTCCTCCTCTGGAATTCTGCTGCTCTCCTTGGTATTGAAACCGCAGTCCTTGGTAGGTGAACTTGGTCTCGGGTGGTTTTCTTGTTGATCTTCTGGGGGAGGGGCCTGTTGTAGTGATTCTCAAGTGTCTTTGCCCCAGGCGGAATTACACCGCCCTTACCCGGGGCCGGGGTGAGTAATCGGCTCGGGTTTGCTTTCAGGAGCTTTTGTTCCCTGAGCGCTTTCCGTAGAGTTCCGGAGGACGGGAATACAAATGGCGGCCTCCTGGTCTCCGGCCCGGAGGAGCCGAGAGCCAGGGCCGCACGCCTCAGTGCGCCCTCAGAGAACAGCGCCCAGTCACTCACATCTGCCTGACCTCCGGCCGCGCTCCGAGCTCACCGAGCCTGCGACCGGTTCAAGGTAACACGGAGCTGTGAGCTTACTGTCGGCTCTGTCTCTGTAGCCGGCTTTCCCGTTCCAATACCCGCAAGCTCTGTGACACTCAGACACCCCCGATCCTTCTGTGACCCTGCGGGACCTGAGGCCACGCTGACCCCGCGTGGGCTTCACCCCGGTTTAGCCTCTGGAGCGATGTCCCTCAGCGGAACAGACTTTTAAAAGTCCCGATTTTGTGCGCGGTTGCTCCGCCGCTTGCCGGGAGCCGGCCCCTCCCCCCGGGGTCTATCTTCCCGTTGCTTTGGATTCACTTCTCCGCCGGTCCTACCTTTCAGAAAGTGGTTGTTCTTCTGTTTCCAGAATTGCTGTTCTTCTTCTCTTCGATCTGCCGATGGATTTTCAGGTGTTTGCAATCTTTAGATAAGCTATCTAGCTGATCTCTGGCTAGCTGAAGTAGTCTCAGCCTGCTACTTCTCTGCCATCTTGACTCCTCCCTAAGTTTCTCTTTCTTTACAGTTTAGGGATCTAGTTCTCTAACAAACCAAAATATACACAGGATGCCAGTATATTGCTTTGTTCTGTTGAACTGTCTGATTATATTAATTTTTTTCTGTTTCAAGTCTCTTATGATTTGTTTAATGTATATTTCTGTGAGGTTGTTGTTGCCATTTTAGTATTTAATTCTATTGTTCATCTATCCTTCTCTGGACATAATGATAAGATGGAAAACTCACAGCAAAAAACAGAACAAGAGGCAGTTCTGACTGTCAGAGATCTAATTAGTATGTACAGAAGTAACAAGGCAGAACTAGAGTTCAGAGTAACAATTATGAAGATACTACTAGCTGGAGTTGAAAAAAAGCATAGAAGGCAATGAGGAATCCCTTTCTAGAGAAATAAAAGAACTAAAATCTAATCGAGTTGAAATAAAAAAGGTTATGAATGAGATGCAATAAAAATGGAGGCTCTAACTACTAGAATAAATGAAGCTGAAGAGAAAATTAGTGATGTAGAAGACAAAATGATGGAGAATAAAGAAGCTGAGAAAAATAGAGAGAAATAACTACTGAAGCATGACCATACAATTCAGGAGATAAGTGATGCCATAAAGTAAAACAATATTAGAATAACTCATATCCCAGAAGAAGAGGAAGGAGAGAGGCAGAAGATATATGAAATTATAGTGGAGAACTTACCTAATCTGGGGAAGGAAACAGGAATTCAAGTTTAGGAGGCACAAAGAATCCCCCTCAAAATCAATAAAAATAGGTCCACACCCCAACATATAATAGTGAAACTTGGAAATCTCAGAGACAAAGAGAGAATCCTGGAAGCAGCTCAGGACAAGAGGTCTGTAATCTACAAGGGTAGAAACATTCAACTGGCAACAGAGCTATCCACAGATACCTGGCAGGTTAGGAAGGATTAGCATGATATATTCAGGGTGCTAAATGGGAATAATATACATAGTTAGAATGTCATTCAAAACAGAAGGAGTGATTAAAAGCTTCCAGGATAAACAGAAACTAAAAAAATTTGTGATCACTAAATCAGCCTTGCAGTAAATATTAGAAGGGATCTTTTAAGTGAAGAGAGAGTCTGCAAGTAACATAGAGCAGAAAAGAACAGAGACAATATACAGAAACAGTCACCTTACAGGCAATACAATGGCACTAAATTTATATCTTTCAGTAATTACTCCGAATATACATGGGCTAAATGACTGAATCAAAAGACAGAGGGTATCAGATTGGATAAAAAAACAAGACCCATTGATATGCTGCTTGCAAGAGACTCCTTATAAACCCAAAGACACCTCCAAAGTGAGGAGATGGAAAATAAATTATCATGTTAATAGACAGTATCAGAAGATAGCTAGGGTTGCAATCCTGTTATCAAGCAAATTAGATATTAAACCAAAGCTGTAATAAGAGATGAGGCTGGACACTATATCATAATTAAAGGATTTATCCAACAAGAAGATCTAACAACTATATATATATATATATTTATGCCCCTAACATGGGAGCAGCCAAATAGATAAAATAATTAGCAAAATTAAAGAAACACATTGATAATAATACATTAACAGTAGGGGACTTTAACATCCTTTAGGATGGAATGCTCTGAAATATATCTGTGAAGTCCATTTGGTCCAGTGTGTCATTCAAAGCCCTTGTTTCTTAATCATAGGAAATGACCTGAGGGTTACTGGAAGAGAGGGGAAATGTGTAACTAGGTGATGGATATTAAGGAGGGCATGTAATATAAAGAGCACAGGGTATTATATAAGACTAATGAATCACAGAGCTGTACCTCTGAAACCAATAACACATTATACATTAATTAATTGAATTTAAATTAAAAAATAATGTATTTCTTTTTTAGAACTCATATGTAAGACATTTATAGTACAATAAGAAAAACTATTGCTAATTAAATTGTGATATAATATTTTCCAGCTAGTTTTATTTTACGTGTATGAAAGTCACTTTTAGATTTAGACATATTTTATCACATATCACTCACATACAAGTAAAAAGTGTGAGTGAGATAACTGAGTTAAGATACTCTTAAAATTTCACATTTAGAGTCTCTTATAAATTACTTCTGACTCATGATTGCTAATGTTTATTTTTTCCCTAATAGTACTGTCCTCTGTGTAATCTAGAGTATTGATGATACTGTACTGAAAAATTCTAAAATAAGATAAGGCAAATTAAGCAAAAAAATAATAAAAGAACTAAAACCTGTGCACTTGAAATTTTGTAGAGCTTGCTTTTTGGGAATGTTGTTAAATACCTGTGAGCCATCACTTCCTCTCCCCAATCCCACAGTGGTTTGACTTATAGAGGTTAAAAGAATGTATCACTATTGATTCTGACACTTTTTTTTCCAAGATATTGACCCTGATTCTCTAAATTCTAAAGTAAGACTTTTTTTTTCTAATAAATATGCAATGGCATAATTTATCATGGGGCTGATAACAATTGTTAAGTGATTTTAAAATTTGAAAAAAATTCCTTAAAATGGACAAATATGGCAGTTGCATTTCACTAAGAAGTTGGTAAAATATTTATTTTTGATAGTGGGAAAGCAAAAGTGTTAGGTATATATTGAATCATTATGTTGTACACCTTTAAGTAATTTAATATTATATGTCATTTATATATAAAAAAAAATCAGAAGAGTACATCAATTTGAGGTTAAGAGGTCAGTGTACCAAGCTGCCTTGCGGGGAGTTGATGACCATTTGTCATGGATCTTCTAAGAATGGGCTTGTATTGGTTGGGAAATAGGCCAAATAAATTCTCATGTCACCTGCCTGTCCACTAGCAGGTCTGTGAAGCTGAGCTAGCTCCAGAAGGAGTTATGGAGAAAGAGGCCTTGAAAGTAAGATACAACTTGAAATGCCATAGGATGTTAATGTGCATTTCTGCTTTCCATATTCAATTTCCTGAAACTCTGTCCCCTTTTCCCTGGCCAGCCCCAAAGGGTAAGGTAACAACCTTTAAGTCATAATCTCTCAGTGAAGTGTCCAAATTTGGCTCAGTGTCTCTATTTCCTGAATGTCTTTACTGCCAAAAACTCAACAAACTTAAGGAGGGAATTGCATCAAAATAGATTGCTTAAACTTTTTGTCTCCTCTCACCACTGTAAGGACAGTAGTGGTAGATTGTGCTGCCTATGAGTATGCCTGAGAAAGTATGATTGGGGATACCTATTTCTTTGGTCCAAGGAAGATATGACCAAAGGGAGAGAGCTTCTTTGACTTTTTTTCCCTGATCTCCACCCTACTCTACAGTTTAACTTTCCAGCTTTTGTCCTAGCACTGCTTTCTCAAGTTCCAGAGGGGACTGCAAGCCACTTTCTCTAACAAAGTTTCTCTAACAGCACTGAGAGAGAGGATTCTGTAAAAGGATCAGGGTCTAAATAGGGACTGACAATGGAATGTCAATAAAGTGCCTCTTATAACTTAGTTTTCTTCCATTGCCCTGAATTGTCTCCACACAAGTGTCCATAATTGGTGTTTTTAACATTTATTTTACTTATATTGTCTTTTCCGAATCTCTTTTTTTCTTGTGAGATGTGAATATATGTATGATGTTTGTCCCTTAGGTGGAAAGCTAACCAATAGGGTGTAACACTTCTTTTTCCGAATGTCTTCAGAGGTAAAGATGGGTCTGTGTCACAGAGGATGCCCAGTAACTGATAGGACCCAATAGTGACAATAATGAAAGGACACACACTCCACTCTGCTTTCCCAATATTGGTATTCCTATACATCATTCTACCCTCAAAAAAAAAAAAAAAAGTACTGGAGGTGAACCATGAGAGACTATGGACTCTGAAAAACAATCTGAGGGGTTTGAAGTGGTGGGGGGGTGGGAGGTTGGGGTACCAGGTGGTGGGTATTATAGAGGGCACGGATTGCATGGAGCACTGGGTGTGGTGCAAAAATAATGAATACTGTTATGCTAAAAATAAATAAAAAATAAATTTAAAAAAAAGTACTGGAGGAATATTGCTGGAACATCAGGGAGTGTTACAGGTCAGTTTTGATATAAGGTCAGAAATTAATATAAGACTGCCTGATATTAATCTGTTTCTTTCTCTGGAAATATTCAGGTATAGTTGTAGGATGATAGCTGGTTTTAATCCATACTGGGAAGGGGTGAATCAGTAGAGGGGATTTACAAGGGAGTGATTGTGATGGTAACCCTAAGTAACTATCAACAGGTAGAGGATATAAGAGACATGAATGTGTGATTGATAGCAAAAAAGAATGAAGGTGAATATTTTGGAGGTCTAAATTTTGTCAAAGAAATGTAAGAATGGAATGGCTATGTGTGGTTTGGCTGATAACAGATTCCTGAACCAGATTATCTTGGTTTGAATTGAGACTCAGCCACTTAAGTGTATGTTCTGAACAAGTTATTAATATCTCTGTGCCTCAATTATCTTGTTTATATAACGGGATAAAAATAGTTCCTATTTTATCATATTGTTATGAGGATTATATAAGTTGACATATAGCATTTCATTCATTATCTGGCCCCTAGGAAGTGCTCAATAATACATAGTGTGTTTATTATTTATGTAATAGTCATATTAAATATTTCATAATGTGGGGCGCCTGGGTGGCTCAGTGGGTTAAGCCGCTGCCTTTGGCTCAGGTCATGATCTCAGGGTCCTGGGATCGAGTCCCGCATCGGGCTCTCTGCTCAGCGGGGAGCCTGCTTCCTCCTCTCTCTCTCTCTCTCTGCCTGCCTCTCTGCCTACTTGTGATCTCTGTCTGTCAAATAAAATAAATAAAATCTTAAAAAAATAAATAAATATTTCATAATGTTCATTAATAATAAAATTACATTAAGTGACTAGGTAAGCAGGAAGGATAAGACGTTATAATTTGAGGGAGGGTTGCTTGAATTAAAAGATGTGAAGATGGTAGTTGATGGTTGAGATAGCATGCAGAAAACGTTTACTGGAGGTAAAGAAATCAAGAAACCAAGAGACCAGGGTCTGGTAAGGACCATCTTGTCCAAGTCACTGCTTATCAGCTTTTCTTTTCTCAAATGAGATTCTAATGTTTTTGTTAGACTGAATTATTGGTCCCAATTTCTCACCCTTCCTTTCATCCACACCTTGCAATAACCTCATCTTGGAAAACATGTATGTCTTTCATCTAAACTTGAGTTTGCTCATGTCACGTTTTTAGCCATTATAATAAGATGGAAGTGACACATTATCAGTTCCAGTCCTAGACTTTAAGATGCTTTGTGTGTTCTGCTTGAGCTACCTCTGCCATGACTATGAGAAGAGCCATCTCTAGGTGGAATTGCTTTTCCACACTGAGACCCAGAGAGAACATAGGTGAGGCAGAGTCAACCCAGCTGACCTCAGATCTTCATGAGGAAGCAGAGCTTCCTCAGCTGTCAATGCCTGAAGAAGAGCTGTCCTGGCTAACCATCCTACAAACTGTGGCATGTCACGTGGATTCTGTGCTCATTTGTTTTACATCAATAGCTAATTGATAAAGTAATTTCATGATGCCAAGCCCTTATTTTTCAGAGTTTTCTTAAAGAAATTTCTTACAGCTATTGAATAATTTTTCTTCAAATTCCCTGTCATTATATGAGGTGAGTTCACTTAGAATTTCAACCTTTTTACCTGAGTTTAAGAAAAAAGAAATGTAAAGATGTGTCACAAGTTTGGGTAGCAAAAGGCTAATTACATTTTATAATGATTGTCCTAAATATAACAACACCTTCCAAATTTACAGGTTTTCATGTTAAAATGCATGAAATTATATTTTAACAAGAATTGCTTTGTGAACATATGTTTTGTTAGAACTATTCAACTTATATATTGAGTCATTGCTTAGAAATGAGAGTAGCCTATAATGAATCAAATATCCTTTTAATAAAGTAATAGCTAATAGAGCTCTTAATAAGAGCTAATATTTTTGAAATCTTTCTTCCACATTTTGCTTTAGATGACTTACAATGCTTAAACTCATGTAGGCCTTACAAACAGCTTAATAGATATTAGATGTATTTATTCATACTCATTTTACAGATGAAAAATTCATGCTCAGAGTTGTTTGTAAGTTGCCCAAATTTGCATAGCAAGTAAACCAAAGAGGTGAGGTTTGAAATCTAGTCAATGTTATTAATCACTTTTAGCACGACAGTCAGTAAACTGTCTTGGTAAAGAGCTCAGACTCTTTCCAATCTTCTTAATTTGAATTCTGTATTTATTGTTATGCTTACTAGTTCTTTGCATCTTTTTCTTTTCTTATAAAATGGGAACAGTGATAAGATTTATCTTACAAAATTTTTATATCTAAACGTCATAATTCATGATTAGCACATAGAGCAGAGCCTGGTAGAATGTCGGCCACCATCCTCCTCCTCTTCATCATCATCATCATCATCACCACTGCCACTTAATATAATTTAGTATTTAGGTGAACACACCAGTATTAAAGTAAAAGGGCATTTATTACAGAAAACCAGAATTGGTTAGTAATAAAGAGCATCTGGTATTGTCTTTCTCCTACAAGTCTGAAATTTCATCTCACAAATAGCCAGTGATAGGAGATTTCAAACTCTGTCTTCCAGTAAATGTGGTGCTAGTAATTAAATTGTTTAGAAGGTCTCTTTGTGCTCTTCTCTCTGTAATGCTGATTTAATCATCTTCAGCATATAGTGTCCTATTGGCAGGATTCCCATGTGTACTTGTAAGTGGAAGGTTATATGCTAATGGATGTTCATTGTGTAATGGGAGCATGGGGATATGTATTTCTTATGGCAGAGCTTGTAACTCAGGTTATTGGTTCCTGTTCGTACTGAGTTGTTAGTTGTTGCACATCTTAATCAATCATGGAAAGACTGAGTTGAATATACGCAATCTCTCATTTGTGCCACTGCGGGGATTTTATGTGTTTTATTTCATTTCCGTTTCTAGCACATATGTTTTACCTCCTAATATTCCCCTGAATTCCCCTCATGGTGGAGTGGACCCTTACCATTCACAGATTGAACATTTGTGGTTTTGGTGAGGTACATGAAATTTGGAAATTTCATGACTTATGATACTGATAAATGTGTGGCGTTCATGATTAAATCGTGTGTCCTTGAGGCCAGTCTGAGGGGAGAAAATCATAAAGCTGTGAGTGAGCCTCCTCAACCACTCTATCTCGATGTCAGCATGGTTCTGTTGTCCTTAGCTTGTCTTTAGGTAAGCAGAGGCCCTCATTAGAGGTCTGAGAGGTTATTTAAATGCATCATTACATCCAACAGATTTACATGAGAAATTATATGCTATTGTGACATTTATGCATTTGGGAATTTGCAAAGGTCTTTTGACATATTCCTTGCGAATGTTACAAGTTTATGGCATATGTTAGATTAAACAGACTGCAGTTTGGCCTCTCCATATTGAAGATGATCCCAAAGGGTACTGGTTTTAGAATAAGGTTCTGGAAATCGATGGGTGGCAAACTCAGGACTGTTTTGCTGCCTAGGCACTAAAAGTGAGATCAAACTGTCAGTTTAGTTCAACTATATTTAGGTGTTTCTCTTTTAAAATCTTTAAGGAGTTTTGCAGCTCAAAATGTTGGAAGCTAAGGCATTAAGAACAAACAATGCTGTGCATGAGCCAATTTGAATTACATTTGTGTAACAGGCAGACACAAAGTGCAGAAGAAAACTTTCATGAGCACCTGCTTTGCGTTAGGCATTGTGTTTCCTGCTGTCATATATAATCTCATTGGGTTCTTAATACCTTTTAAAGAAAGGTTAGTATGGATTGAGAGAAAATTTGAAGGGTATGCATGCATAATTAATTAAGCAAGACAAATTAACACTTGTGGAAGCCCCCAAATCTCAGTGTAGAATTTAAACTAATTAAGCCATAATGTATTAAGACCCCATTCCTAAACTCTAAAACCAAACTATCAGTATGCTTAATGTTCTGCTCAGTTTATTTCTACCCCCAAGTTTTTACCAGAGGCTTGGATCTCAACATGAATGTGGCAAAAAGTTGTATGTACAATGCCTTATTAAATTAATCGAAAAAATGATTCTCTTTTCCATTTCCATGGATGTAGTGTAATTCTCTACAATAATTCTGGGTATAGCCAAATAACTTGTTTGGCCAATGAGGTGTTGTCAGACTTGACACAAGCAAGGCCCCTGAATGTGATTAGACATTGTTTTTTGAGCTTCTGCTATGCTATGAGATGAACAAGACAGGGCCCACTTGCCATAGGAGGTGGGTTACATGGAACAGAGCTGACCCATCACAGGTAGGTTAGAACGCCATCCAGGATGCCCCAGACCTGGCCCACTAACCCAAGTGAACTCAACCTGCATCCACATTCTACCTACAGATACGTGAGAATAAAGACTTGCTGTTTTGAGTTTAAAATAGGTTTGTAACAGCAATTTGTTGGCAGTAGTTTAAAATAGGTTTGTAACACAGCAATTTTGATGGCAGTAGGCAATAGATATGTATAATATTAAGAAGCAAAAGAAGATATAAGAGGTAGAGAAACATTTTAGCTAGCACGTCCTTTTATTTCAAACCTCTGTATGGACTGAATTATGTTCTCCTAAAATTCCTTTATTAGAACAGTAGCCCACCAGTGTGACTGTATTTGGAGAAAGAACTTTGTAATTAATTTAAATGAGCTCATAAAGATGGGGCCCTAATTCTGATGTTCCTACAAGAAGAGGGAGAGACACCAGTGATTTCTCTCTTTGCACACACACTCATATACAAGGACACACCAAGAACGCATCTGTCTATAAACCAGGCTGAGATGCCTCACTAGAAACGGCCCTAGCAACACTTTGATGTTGGAAATCTAGCCTCCAGAACTGTGAGAAAATAAATTTCTCTTGTCTGAGTCACCCAGTCTATGTGTGTTTGAGTCACCCAGACTCCTACAAACTTCTATCTTTGAGTAAATTGGACCTGAACAGTGTCCTCAAAATTGAATTAATTGAGAGCAACATGTCCTTGATGGTAAAGTAAAGTATCTGGATTTTGATATATGGTTTGAGAACAGTAAGGTAGTGGGTGACTGGAAAGGGAAAAATATCTTTCACTTCAAATTTCTTTTCCAAGAGAGGTCAGTATCCTTTTATTATAGACCCAAGAAATTAAGATACTGGATCCATTTCCAAAGCCCTCACACTTTACATTAAAAATATGCCAATATTTATTTGGCATCTACCTTATGTCAAACATAGGTTACTGTGCTAAACATGAGCTGGGATAAAGATGGCGTGGGTAAAGATGAATAAAAAGATCCATAATGCTACATATACACTGAATGAGAGTCTCACTTAGTGTATCCTTGTTAAATAAGGAATAAATTTAATTCTTTAGCTACTTAGTGATAAGAGGCAAAATTTTGGTCTTACTCTGGATCCTGCTTTTTAGACTGGTATCTCTTTGGATTCTTAAATTTCTTTCTTTGAGGTAATACTTGGGTGGAACCTCCCTAGAAACATTCTAATCCCTTGGCTGCCTCAGGCTTTTTCGTAATATTCCTAAATCCAATTTAGGAACTATTTCTGTTAATTTAGAAAATTTCTCCATGTTGTTTTGATATATTTGTTCATCCATTTCTACACTTTAAAAAAAAAAAAAACTTATTTATTTATTTATCTGTAAGAGAGAAAGAGAGAGAGAGCACACAAGCAGGCAGAGCAGCAGGCAGAGGCAGAGAGAGAAACCAGGCTCCCTGCTAAGCAAGGAGCTCATGCAGGACTTGATCACAGGATGCTGAGATAATGACCTGAGCTGAAGGCAGTGGCTTAACCAACTGAGCCACCCAGGCATTCCCATCCATTTCTGTCTTTTACCATTGCATCATACTGCTATAACAGGAGGCATTTTTATCCATCAAAGAACTGCCATTCTTCATATGTGGGAGTTTGTATTCATTTTTCTTGGGCTTTGTTTTCCTGTCACACTCAAGAATGTGCTGAACTAACTGGTATTCCATTTGTGTGTGTGTGTGTGTGTGTGTGTGTGTGTGTGTGTGTATGTGTGTGTGTGTGTGTGGTTGTCCTTTTACTTCATTTCCAATCTGTGAGTTATATTCTGTCAAATGCACCCAGGACTCTTTTTTCATTTTCTGTTTGGAGAGGCCTTTATGTCTGTGGAATGATAAATTTTCATCATTGCTCTCTCTGTAGCTCTACAGAGAGATATATACTACTCAGGCTGTGGTAGTAGGATCACAATCTCTTTGATTATTGTACTTCTCTATTTCTCATTTATTTTTGCTTTTCACATGATCTTTCATTTCTCCTATGGAAATTTTAATCTTATTCTTCTGATTCCCTTGGGACAGAACGACTCCCACAGAGAGAAAGCTCTTTCTGCCAGACTTTTACACAGCTCTTAAGTGTGTTCACATCATTTGGATGTCAGTCACATGGCACTTCGTCAAACAGACCCTCCTTGCTATTTTACACAAGTATTTTTCTCCCCATCCAGGGATCCCTCTCCCTTGCCTGCTTTTTCTTATTAGCCTATTTTTATTATCTTCCAAGAGCTTTGTTGAAATGATCTATTTTTTGCTTGTTTATTTTTCATTTTACTCTTATGAATATAACTTCATGAGAACAAGAGTCTTTCTTTCTTGTTTTGTTTACCAGTGTACCCCCAGAGAGAAAATAATTCCTGGCACATTCTTTTTTTTTTTTTTTTTTTTTTTTTTTAAAGATTTTTTTTTTATTTATTTATTTGACAGAGAGAAATCACAAGTAGTCGGAGAGGCAGGCAGAGAGAGAGAGACGGAAGCAGGCTCCCTGCTGAGCAGAGAGCCCGATGCGGGACTCGATCCCAGGACCCTGAGATCATGACCTGAGCCGAAGGCAGCGGCTTAACCCACTGAGCCACCCAGGCGCCCCTCCTGGCACATTCTGAGTAGCCAATAGATACTTGTTGAATGAATGATTGGAAAGATTTTCCTATGAAACAACAGAATTAATCCTCTGTTGCTCATTTCTAAAATGTCCCTTTCTTTCATATTTGTATGCTAACTAAATATATCAAAACTTGGAGGACACCTGAGTGACTCAGTTAAGTGTCACCTTCATCTCAGGTCATGATCGCGGGGTCCTGGATCGAGTCTCTCATTGAACTCCTTGCTCAGTGGGGAGCCTGCTTCTCCCTCTGCCTTCTGCTCTCCCTGCTTGTGTGTGCTCTCTCTATCTCTGACAAATAAATATATAAATCTTTAAAATACACACACACACACGCACAAAAAACTTGGGCTTAAACTGAAACTTATGTTATTCAACGAGGAAATTCCACCAGTAAGTTCTCAAGTACATACTCATATATTCTATATATTCTAGTAGAATATTGCAATGTTTGAAAATGACGGTTTATATTTTAAGTGCCTTATATTCTAAAAATTCCTTGACCAATTATCTATCCAATGTATTTTTAAGATTTTTCTTCTTGCTATGGGATTAAATGGTATAACATGATAATTTTTCCATTTTTTTGGAAGACTAGTAATAGCCCTTTATTAGATATCTGAGAAAACACATTAGAAGAGGAAATGAATTAAAGTAGATGCCCAAAATAAATTCTGAAAACTAAGATAACAGAAATGATGTTTATTACCAGTAACAATGCATTTTCTTTGTATATCATTTTATGGTTCCATTTTTAAGCCTGCTATTTTATTTTATCTACATAATAATCTTAGGACGTGGGTAATGAAAGCCAGTCTCCATTTTCCCAAGAGTGAAATGAAGGCACTTGAGTTAACAAGTATCAAGACTATTGTTAAGAATCTCAAACTGCTCATCCAGGATATTTCCATGTCTATCATCAAGCATTAGATTTTTGACATGTAACTTGATTTAGCTTAATATAAAAGTACAA
Source organism: Mustela lutreola (assembly GCF_030435805.1). Classification (NCBI taxonomy): domain Eukaryota; kingdom Metazoa; phylum Chordata; class Mammalia; order Carnivora; family Mustelidae; genus Mustela; species Mustela lutreola. The sequence goes on from NC_081290.1 coordinate 13,629,965, forward strand.
TATTTCTGTAGCTGCAAAGTACATTTCTGTCTCAAGAGAGTATTTAACATTTAGAATGGTAGAGTGGAAAATATCCTGGACTCGGAATCAGGAGACCAAGGTTCACTTTCAATTCAATATTATTATAATATTACCAATTAGCTGGTTGTTTGTAAGGAAAACAGCTTCATTCTTTGTACTCCAGTTTTGTTTTATGTTTAATCTTCCAGAATACATGAGTATTATCTTCTAAACATTGTTTAAAAAAAATTTAATAAATGTACTATTAGGAAAAAAAAATCTCTGGTCACAAAAGCTTGAAAAATTAAGCAATATATATTCTCCTCTTTGAAATTCACAACCTACATGAGCATGTTAAAGGATTCAAGAAGTTCTGGAGTTAAAAAAAAAAAAAAACAGAGAAGAAAAAAATGTTGATCTTTATTTAATCAAATGATTCCTTAGCTTATTTGGTCAATCATGTTTCTTCCTTGGGAGAGATGCACCCCAGAAGTAATTCTCTGAACTAATCAAGTTAAGAAAGTCTGGGTATCTTCTGGTTTTAAAAGCCTATAAATCTTTTATAAACTATATTAAGCTAGATGGCTCAATTTTACACTACAGATTGATTTGTTAAGAAATACTTGTATGAATTCTGGTAAGAAAAATCATATACTTTTTGAAAGATTTGTGAATATAGTATAAAATAATAAAAGACATTAAATTCCAACATTTTTGAGATTGTTAGAATAATTTCTTACTCTGTTGAGAGATGTGCCCCTGGCCTAGCTTCAGGCCACTACATGAATCCTTTTCCCTTGACCTGTCATAAAATCCTCTCTTTTCTTTTCTCTATTTAAATTTGAGGGAACTTTGGGGATACAATCAATTGACAGGCTATAAAAATATTGTTGCCCTAGAGCAAGTCACAGGTTCTTATTGTGGTTTTCCCATTCGTGACTAAAAAAGAAAATCTTTAATGTGGGCATGTGTTGAATGTTTGAACCATCTGTGTAACTTGGTAAACATTTTTCTTTTTCTTTTCTTTTTTTTTTTAGAGAGCACAGGTGTGAGTGGGGTCAGGGAGGGGAAGAGGTAGAGGGAGAGAGAGAATCTTAAGCATGCCCCATACCCAGTGGGGACCCCCATGAAGGGAATCTCATGACCTTGAGATCATGATCTGAGCCAAAACCAAGAGTTGAAAGCTTGACCGACTGAGCCATCAAGGAGCCCCTAAATATTTTTCTTTTCATTGCCCTAGCTAAAAGCACTGTTCATTGACAACCAAGACAAAGGAAAGAAGGAAGAGAAGGCAGTATGGAGCAGCGGGGAGAAAGGAAGGAAGGAAAGGGGAGGAGAGAGGGAGAAATGTACGTTTCAGCAAATAATCCCTTAGCAATTTATGACTGAGAGATGAAACTAAGGTTTTATAGAATGAATGGAATGGCTGGAATCAAATCTCTGTTCTGCCACTTAAATTGTTTTCAATAGGAAAAACCAACATTTGGGGACTTAGAAAAGCAAAATAAATAGTAAACTAACAAATTATTAACTTATTTTCTTAATAACTATGTGCCTTTGGCAAAATAGCCTTAATACTTTTTGCTATTAAAATAACGATAATGATGTAATTAGTAGTCTATTATGAATGGATTTAACATTTACTATAAGGCAGGTCTCATATTAAGTGCTTTAAAAAGCATTATTTTATTATATCTATATAGCATATAACATACAAGGCTCATGGTGTTACACAGTTTCTCAAGATCAGAAATGGAGTTCAAAGCAAAATTGAGTCTTAAACACTATCCATACTGATTCAATGTCAACATTATAATGCATACATCTATTTCATGAGGCAAAACTTTTAATTCTTTTTTTTTTCTTTCTTTTCTTTTTTTTAAGTATCTTATTTGACAGAAAGAGATCAGAAGTAGGCAGAGCAGCAGGCAGAGAGAGAGAGGGAAGCCGGCTCCACACTGAGCAGAGAGCCCAATGTGGGGATGTATTGCAGGACCCTGAGATCATGACCTGAGCCGAAGGCAGAGGCAGCCAGGTGCCCCAAAACTTCCAATTCTTGACAGCAATTGAGCATTTGTTTTATCATAATTTTCTAGAACACAAATTCAGTCTCTAGCCAGTTGGGGGTATTGACATTAATGCTCATAATTTAGTTTATGGATTTAATTAACTTCAACTCCTTGGAAGGAAATTACTGATTGTGTAGTTATCTGTTTCCTATACATAGAAGGTCCCAAGTCAAGCACCAAAAATTATCATTCCTAGAGCATATTTTCAAGGAAACACTTCCCATAATTACTGTGAAATAGTAAATAATCAGGCTTCAGAAAAACCAGAGTATCCTTAGGCCACAAGAAAGAGAAAGTCTTTGAAGTTAGTTAAACAAAACTGAGAAATAGATCTTATTTTTTTAAATTTGTTTTTATTTTTTTTATTTTTTAAAGATTTTATTTATTTATATGACAGAGATCACAAGTAGACAGAGAGGCAGGCAGAGAGAGAGAGGAAGAGAAGCAAGCTCCCTACTGAGCAGAGAGCCTGATGTGGGTCTCAGTCCCAGGACCCTGGGATCATGACCTGAGCCGAAGGCAGAAGCTTTAACAGACTGAACCACCCAGGCACCCTGATAGATCTTATTCTTAAAATATATATACATATATATTTTAAGGTGTCCAGTTCTCTATTATCCTTTGACCTCATCAGTATTTAAAAACTTTTATATGTTCCATCATGATACATAATTGTGTTTCTGCATCTGCTGTGTTTGAATAGGTGACCTGGTATATAGATTGGAGGAGGAATGAAGGAAAAGACAGAGGATCTGGGCCCTATGTGGTTTTCACTCTTTCTGTGGCCTAGATAATGCATAGCTCAGGTACCCACTGCGGCTTTCCTTTTCTTCATTTAACATTTATACTAATTCCCTTCATTTAAACAGCAGTGATACTAATGTGAGTTCAATGATATCAATATGTACATAAATATAAATACAAATACTAGGGGTGCCTTGGTGGTTCAGTTGGTTGAGTGTCTGGCTTTGGCTCAGGTCATGATCCTAGGTCCCAGGACCAAGCCCCCCTGCAGGATTCCTACTCAGCGGGGAGTCTGCTTCTCCTTCTACCCCCCCCCCCCCCCCCCATTAATGCTCTCCCTCACTCTCTTGCTTTCTCTCAAATGAGTAAATAAAATCTTTAAAAAATTATAAAAAGAAATACGAGCTACAGTTTAGGGATCTCTGTTTTCTGGACAGAATTTTAAGTATATTAGACATAATACCTTGCTTAATCTTCACTGCATCTTTATGAGGTAGGTGCCATTATTATACATATTTTATTACTGAGGAAATGGAGGGTTTTGGAGAACTAAGGCATGTGTCCCAGGCATATGCCAATACCATCTTTAGAGAATATATTTCTACTTGAATATTCAGGAAGATAGACTTATTTTATTCTAAACTTTTCCCTCCCTTTGCTTTGTGTATCATCAAAATTTCTTTCTAGTATGTTGGAGCACAGGACATTTGAGAATGCGCTCAACGTGAGTTTCATGAACTATTCAGATTCTTCCTGGTTGGGAATTTCCCCAATCTGTGAAATGGGTGAAAAAAGATAATAACATTCTTTTAAATTAGTAGAAGAAGGTGTGGTGTCTATAGTCATTTTCCTACCAAAGCATATAGAAGTAGTCAAATTGGTTCGCATACACGCATACAGACATGTGAATCTTTTAAATATTTCCCCCCTTGTTTTAACTCTTTTTGTGCTCTAAATTGACAACTGAAACATGATTTTCACTTTTCCCTTGCCTCCTCCCTTCATTGATATTTGTAAAGCCCCAGATTTTAAGCAATTTGTAAGCACCAGTTCTTAGTTTTGCAAACATGCCAGGATAATTCCAGATGTTAACCATGACAAACCCAGTGAAAAATATATAGGGAATGTATGGACTATCTTTGGAAGCTCTTCTGTAAGTCTCAAATTACTCCTAAATATAAAGTTCATTTAAAGAAAAGAATGCATCTTTTTTTTTATATCATTTTTTATTTTTTATAAACATATATTTATATCCCCAGGGGTACAGGTACTAAGACCAAGCATATTAGGCAATCTGTCAGAGGGTTTTCCTTTCCTAAGAAACATTTTTTTGGTGACCTTCATGTTCCTGGTCCCATGGACACTGCTTGTTATCTTGGCCTGCTGTTCAGTTATCAACATGGCATTTCCCTCCCTCCATCATCCGGGGGGTACTCTTTACCTCTCTATTAAAACAGAACCATTATTTTCTGCCTACTATGTCCTTTTTTTGTTATATCTCCAGCCAACCATTTTTGGAATAGCTTATGGTACAAGAGAGTTACATTTTTGGGTATTTGTTTGAAAAATTTCTTTATTCAACCTTACCACTTAACTAATAATTTTGGAAGAAATTTTAGGACAAATAACTTCTGAAAAAAAACTACACCCACCTTCTTCCTGTATTTTTGCTTGTCACTTTGTTTATCCCTCCTTCTCATCCTCATCATCATCACGAGGGGCATTTAGGATATCTTTATCTCCAGAGCTCAGAAACTTCATGTTTATGTGCCTTGGTGGATGTCACTTTTCATTAGTTATGGTGATAACTATTGTATGTCTTGCAGTTTAGAGAAATGTTATCTTGGTTTTTTGAAAAAATTCCTCCTTTCCATTTTCTTTTTACCTTTTTCTCTAGAACTTGTTTTGGGCAGCCGTTGGTCTCCTTAGATGAATTGTTTAATTGTTTTTCTCTATTTTTTCCTATTGTACTGTTTTTTGAAAGCTTTCTGAGTTTTGTTTTCCAAAACCTGAACTGGAGGTTTGTCATATTTATGTATTCAAAAGTTCTTTCTTTTTCTCTGTCCTTTAAAAAAAAAAACAGCACCCTGTTGTTTTCTTCACTGACCAGTATCTTTAAGAATATGAATCATATACACTTTTCAAAGTTGACTTTTATACCCCTGCATTATACCTATTTCTTTGCATTGGCTTGTTTTTATGTTTTATTGTCATTGTTGTTTATTTCTAACATTTATGGTGAAGGTTTTCCTCATGTGTTGGGAGATCTTCGACCATCTGTTTATATTTAAGATCAAAACACTTAAAACCCAGAAGATCTGGTATTTAGGCAGAATTTGTTGGCTATTGGACTTCACTGTTGAGTGATCAAGCAGAACCACCAATTTGTTGGGGATGTCCAAATTTCACTATCTGTATACCTTTTTTGGGGGGGGGGGCTGATTGTTTCCCCAGGAAAGAGTCTCCAGTTAGAAGCTGGAGCATTACAACCAGGCTCCCGGAGTCCTGGACAATGGAGGAGAAATCATAAATTTATATGTGTAATACTGTTTTCAGTATTAAATTGCTGTCCTACTCTCAGTTGTTACTGATGTGTCCATCCTGTGTCCAGAGTCTGATTCATTTAAGACCTCTAAATATACCAAAGTTGAGAGAAGTCTTGTGAATGGTTTGGGTTGGAAAGGAAATTAGGAGGTCTACCTGCTCCTTGAAACTGATTTTTAAATACTCCTATTTTTAGTCTCACCATGATTTCCACATTCTGAAATAGCTGGTGCTGGCAATCCTAAAGCCTTGCTGGGATTCTGCTACATAAATGGCTGCTTCATGGCTCCTTTCCTGCCTGGGTTTCAACTTCATCTTTTCTAGGTTTTCAGTTTCTCCTGCTTTAATAACTATTTACCTCTCATCCACTTGGTTTTCATGCTCCAAAAACTTGTTGACATCTGTTGGCTACCTGTTTCTCTTCCTCCTGAGTCCTGGGGTTATTCCTTCCTCCTTCTTCTTCCTCCTCCTCCTTTTTCTCTTCCTTTTCCTTCTTCTTCTTCCTTCTTCTTCTTCCTCTCCTTCTTCTTCCCTGTCCTCTTCCTCTTCTTTTTCCCTTTCTGTATTTTAGTGAGCTTACAGGAGAGAGCAGAGAGTGATGCATGCATGTAACATACACTATTTAGCACGCATCCTCCTTCATTTTTTATCTAGAAACTTCACAAGTTTAGCTCCAACAGAATCTGTGGTAATGACAAAGTGTTGACAAATTAATTAACGTGGGGCTTGTTCATAGTTTTTTGACTGTCTGAATCATGAAGAGGAGGCAACCAGTACCAAGCTATTTTATTTATGTAAATAAATATTTTACTGAAAAATGCCAAGACTTAGTTGGTCTCCAATTTGAAAGGAAAAATATTTATTTCAAATTGCTTGGTCTTTCGGAAAAGGCTTGCCTGTACTGGAAATGAATTTGATTAGGCTAAGTGTGTGATTTGTACTGACATTTCTGAGATGCTCAGATTCTTGAATGTGAACTATTCAGCAGGGGTGTGAGGCTAACACATTTCAGCCAATTAGTTTGTTTACAAAAAGTCTATGGATTAAAAATAATTTTGGATAGTTCTAGTGCCAGATGACTTAAGTTCTCATTGTCTTGAATCTTAAACTCAGAAGCATACTGTAATAAAAAATTTCAAATTACCCCTGGAACTTCCACAAGAAGTCTTATAGAAATGGGAATGAAAACACACAGTGGTTTTGGAGGCCTCTCTGGCATCAGATTATGGCCTAGTACTCAGTTAGAAATGACTGTCCATATGGAGTATACATTCAAGGAAAATGGGTGGAGTCCAGAACAGCGATGGCATTGGTAATTCTAGGCAGGGCCATCAAACTTGCTTCCATCTTTTAAAGCACTGTAGGCAAGTACTATTATATGCAAAGGGCCAAAACACCTTCATATCTTTGAAAGGCGTTCTCTTTCTCTCTTTCTCTCTCTCTCTCTCTCTCTTTTTTTTTTTTTTTGGTCCTTCTCTTCCTATGTCAGGTGGGACTTGGTCATGCAGGCATCCCTATGTTTTCCAAGCCACACAGAGGATAAGTCATCCTGAGTTTCTTCTTTAAGGCATACCACACTTCAGGTTTCTATTGTGATTGGAGAAAACAATAAAGAAGTGGGTAAAGAAGGCTTCATTCATTTGTAATAAAACAAAAATGGTAGGGAGTTTCCCATCGTCAAACTGACATTTGAAATAATACTTTCTAAGTCAACCAAGTTGTTTATATATGCTCTAGGGTTGTATTATACTCCATTCTGCAAATCTGGCTTTGGAAGAATATTAGCTTATAATGCTTTCTAAAGATTAGTCTTGTATCATATATCCCAGTTAGAGTATTTTAATGAGATTCCAATGTATATCTTTTGGCAAAGTTAGTAGTGTGTTTCACAAACGAAAAATATAGAAATATTATTTTATTTTCTTTATCCTCAGTAGACCTCGGATATTACATGTGTCAACAAGACTCTTTAGATGACAGTATTTAAGCCTAGGAGTAGGTATAAATAATTCCTCTGTGGCCATATGTAGCTCAAATCACCATTACTAGATTTTGCCTGTGTTAATAGAGTATACAGGTTTTTAAACATTTTAACATTTTAGTTTGATCCTGACAAAAGCATATTCTCTCATTTCTCTTTAGGACTACTAAGAATCATCACACGGGATCTGTCTCCAGCAAACTAAAAATATAAAGGAAAAGAATTTCAGGTAAGAAAAATATTTAAAATATATGCTACTTGGATATACATTTTTAAATGACACTCATTAAAATTTTTTCTGAAAATTGCTGGTTTTATGGCTAAATACATGAAAGATATCAGTCAATCTTTCCTTATTAATTCTGTATTGATGCAGTGTATTTTAGATTTGGTGGTATTCTTTATGTCAATTTGAATTTATAGTAATTTTTCATCAATGCATTATATTACAGCTTGGGCACTCTGGTGACCTCACTGATGGATCAAACCAGAATATTTAGATGGAAAGAGTAGTCAAGGAAGTACAGTCATTACTAATGTCATTCAGTTTGGGGATAAATGTCCTTTATATGGTTCAAGAGAATCTCAGGCCAAAACCTTTTTTGAAAGTGCTATTGTTTATTTTTCTCTGGGGCACAAAATCAATGTGCTATTTCTCCATTTCAGACTGCTACATTAAAATGTCATGGCATATGTGTTTAAAATGTAAAATCTATAAAAAAGAAAAAAATCCACTTAATGTTGATGATATTTTACTTTTACCCTTTCTTCATGGTATAAAAATTTGTCCTTTTTCTTTTATTCATGACTAAGTTTATATGTAATTTATTTACAGATGCATATGGAGAATGCCCTCCTTTCTACTTGGGTGGGGAGTGGACAGAGTAATTCTTTAGCAGGCAGTCTTGTTTGTAGATTCTTAAAGTTGATTTTTCTTCCTCTACTTCCTGTGAGAAACTGCTTGATTTTATGCTTGATTGTTTGCTTTTTAGATTTTCAGATGTTTGAGGATATCTGTGTACAAAAATGTAAGAGGTCTACATGTTATATAATATTGTATGTGTGTGTATATATATATATATATATAGAGAGAGAGAGAGAGAGAGAGAGACTGATTCAAATTGATGTATCTAAATAGCCACACTGAAACTAGTATGTATTTTCTGTTCCTTTTTCAACTGGTGCCAGTCAAATAAAATGAGATAATATTTGTCCTTTCCATAAATGTGCCTTCTGATGGCTCATAAACAGTCTATAGCTGCAATGTCTTTCATATCATCCCTGTATTTCTTTCACGTTTGGAAGGCTGAGCTTTTAGTTTAATTTCCTTGAATTTAGTTCATGCATTTAAGAGCACACAATGGATTATTGGGACAACATCATTAAATGTCTGGGCTGGAACAGGTCTAACATCTAAAGCTCAATTTTGGTTAACAAAACTTGTGAGGGTTCAGGTCTTTTCTTAGATATCCAAAATTGGTCACAAACATTTGGTAGATTTTTGTTTGAAAATATATGTCTGTAGGTTTAAAAGTTCTTTAACTCAAATTTTGATTTTTAGGCTAGCTATTCTTATGACATCATCTTCTAGGGATCCATCGCTATATTTATAAATATAATATACAATTTGAGAGTTTAAAAATATACTTTGGTGCTAAGTTTTCTTTAATAAATTTTCTGAGTCCCAGGAGGATTTTAATACAGAGTGGCTCTAGGATAAGTGAACCTGGGGTTGGCCATGGTAGTGGTACCAACTCTTACAATTTGTCCATTATATCCATGAGCTGATCAACAGTAGTTGTCTATAAAGAGGTCATCTGAACTTCCTGTTGTCCTAGCTCAGGGAGATCAGTCCTATCTCAATGACTCAGAAGGACTTAGAATACAATAATTCTGTATTACCAATTTGCTTGTTTGTTCAACACCATGGAGATAGGTATAAAATGTCCCATATTGTTTTCAGACTATTAAGCCCTTTGTAATTGTTAAATAACTCTTCAATGTTCCTAATAAAATGAACAGTGGCTAAAGTTGAAGAGGTTTTTTTTTTTTTTTTAAATGACAGTGTAGAGCAACATAATCAGTTCAAATGAAATCACTGGCTGACTGCTAAGGTGAGAGAAAAAGAGGAAGAAATAAGTTTTTAAGATGAGCTCAGCATGGAAAGCTCAACAGCGATTCCAATATAGGTTAAAAATACAGAGAAGATTAAAAAATATCTGTGGGTGAGGGTGGGTTTCTCTAAGTGCTGAAATACAAAATAGAATTGTACAGGAAATGGAAAAGAGGGGAGATTGAAAGGAATAGATATAAGCTAGCCATCAAGAAATGCAGGCATACAATAAGAGAGTCAAGAAAGCAAAATGAAATAATGTAGCTAAGGGACTCAAAGGAAATAAGAAAAGTTTCTATAAATACATCCAAGAGAAAGAACAAAACACAGAGAAAAACACTGTAAAGCAAAAATGTTAAGCATGCAGACTCAAGAAATGACCACAAGCCTATCACATCTTTTATACTTCTCAGTTGTTGGCAAAATCTAGATGAGGAAAAAAAAAAAGAATAAAGAAAGAGAGTTTTTAAAAAATTTATTTTGCCTGTTTATGAAGATGAAGGAAGTTATTAATGGCAATAATAGCCAAAGCTATTAATAGCTATTGTGAAATAAAATTTTATGATGTACTCCTGTAGGTTAAAACTAAATGTGTTTGATTGTTTTGAAAGAATTGCCTACCTTGTTATAATCTCTGCAAGCTCTCAGTAAAAACTTTTTAAGAAGAGAAAGGTGATACAATCTCATCTAAATTTAGAATTATGAGAATGAATCAGGGAATATGTCCATGATTAATTAGAATTTTCATCCCAGAGTATATGAAGCACTTGCAACCATCAGTGAGGTATGTTCTATGTAACAATTATAATTTTAAGTTTTGTTTTATCCCAAAACTTGTTAGGGATTTTTAGGTTTTCAGAGTTTGTTTTGGGGTTGGGATGTAAAAATTTATTTTGAAAACATTGTTTTTCTCATGGGGGAGATGATATTAATAAGTCAAAATACTTTTGTCCAGGAATATATACCAAAAAATATACTGCAATTGAATGCAACATTAAACTAAGGGATTTTCCTTTTTGTACCATGTTACTTCTAAATGTGTTGAATTATTTTCAAGGTTCACAGAGGAAAGGGTTCTTTGGGGGTGGAGGGGTCCTCTATATCTACCTGGGTATGTTTCTCTCCATCCCTGAGTAAGTCTTTATGCCCCACTATCCTTATATATGTCCACTAGAGGGTTTATTCTTTCATTTTAGAGTCAGCTTTTTTTCCTGTGTTACATAGTTAAATCAGTAGAATATAGCATTTATAAAAGCCTTAAAATATCTCTTTGTATGGTATATGTTGTCAGTTTCTTAGAGGGCTTATTGGTAATGGTACATTAATAAACTGAATCTGTAGGTTTTCCTGCTGTCTGGAGATGCCTTTTCTATTACTAGATACAGAAAGAGAGATAAGACCAACACAGATGGGGTTAATAATTATATCAGAAATACATCTAGTTGCAACACAGGTAGCTTCAAACCAGATAATTTAGAAATAGTTTGGATAATTACTAATTAGGTCTACTGACAGCGGAATTTGAATTATTCATGAAAACCTGAAAGCAGAGGATAATTCATTCCTGAATACCTCTAAAACTAATTGGAAAGTTGTTTATTCTATTTTTCACTTGGTGATGTGCTGATAATTATTTCATACTTTACTTTTGAAAATTTTATTTTAGAAATATCTTCAAGTGACAAATAGAACAGATTGGTAAGAATGATCTTGTGCCTCAAAAATGATCTCAAAATATTATATAGAAACCCATTTTTAGTTAATTATTAAGCTCAAATCCATGAACTTTCTGAATTCCCTTCACAATATACTAGGTATAATTCTTTGGCAAGGGTTTTCCACATTTTTTTTTGTAATTTATTTTATAATATTGATTTTTACTGTTTAAAATATTGCTATTAGTTTATTTGATATGTAATATATATACAGTGCTTCTTAGATTCATTTTCATTTTTTGCAAGTAGAAGGATATTCAATATTAGCTTTCAGAATGAAGCCTTATATTTATAGATTATGTGATTTTATTTCATTATTAACCATAATTCGCTTGAGTAAATCTTTAAGAATAGAAAGACACAATTTTAGTAACTCAGAGTTTTCAGATGACCGAGCCATTCAAACATTTATTGATTTAAACATTCAGCCATCTTGTGTTTGAACAGCTAATATGTGGCATTCTGACTGCAGGGCAATGGAAATACATAGTTTTTTTTTGTTGTTTCATTTTGTGTGTGTGTGGGGTTTTGTTTGTTTGTCTGTTTTTTACAATTCAAAATCTAGTAGGATGTGTGGTAAAGAGGGTAGGTAGGGGCTTTTATCTGGAAGTTCTGTTCTGCCTCCCTAGTGTAAAGAAGTCCCTGGGAGAGAGATGGCTAATGAGGTCTGCATTTCCCTAGTACCTTTAGCATCCAGGCATTGCCATAGGACAAGATTTTGCCTATGGAACGTGAAAAAAAAATGATGTTTATTAGTTCCTGTTTGGGATTTGTGAGTATAGTTCCAATTTTTTTTATCTGCTCATTGAACCTTGAGGATAGCAGGGACATAACAAAAAGAAGCCTACATTCCCAATCACCACATCGAAGAAAGGCACCCAGTTGTCAGGAAAACTGTGGTTGGTCTGAGAACCTTCTTGCCCCCATGGCAACCATCCCACTAAAGACTGTGATGACAGTATAGCCATAAGAAGGCACCCCATCAACCTCCACTTCTTAGAAGAAATCGCCAGACACAAAAATCCCTCCACGCCTAACACTGAGCAACCTTTTCTCTTTTGAAATGCCCAGAAACTATTCACTTCTCCCCTCCAGCCAACCTGTCTGCCAAATATATCTGGAGACCAATTAGAGAGTCTCTCCTGCTTCCAAAGATACCATTTTAATAGGACACTTATATTCATCTCTATAGTCCTTAAAATGTACTTTCCTTTCTGACAGCTTTGATCCTCTGATGAAATAAAAATGATGGCACATGGGTTCTCTTGCCCCAATTTATAAATAAACAGCCTTTGTTAATTTTGTCCCAGTCCTAGTTTTGACACGATTTTTAGGAATAAGAAATAAAACTTTATTGATAAAATACTGACATTCTAGGCTGGTTTATCTCAGCAACTAGCATTACCTTCCTGATACAGGATGACAGCAAGCAAATCATAGCATTAATAATGTGTCAATTCAAGTACAAAAGGCCTATGACAAGAAGGGGAGGAAGCTGTGGGAATATATTGGAGTGTCACCTAACATAGTTTTGGGTGTTGGGGGAAAACAGCAGCCAGAAGAGGAAACTTGCAGGAAGCAAGATTTCTACTGGGTATGAAAGACAAGTAAGAGTTAGCCAACCCAAGTGGAGATGATGGGGGAAAACCCGAGAGAGAGTAGAAGCAGCACCCAAAAAGGCACAGAGATGAGCAAAGGCACAGGGCATGTGCTCAACAGTAATGGGGATGAAATAAAAGGAAGATACCATGATGGGCCTTTTATATGATGTTATTTTGAATTTTTAAGTTGTCAATCTAATAACCAGTAATGGCAAGTTTATTTAGGGGTGTAGGCAGGCCAGCAGGCAAAGACAACAGTTAAGTGTCTATGGCAAGGGTCCAGGTGGGAGACAAGGAGAGCCTAAGGAATCACCACTTCAGCATGGATAGATGAAAATGGCGGCAGTTGGGAGCTCTTGATGAGATAAAACTGAAAAGGCTTAATGCTTGAAGGACTAAAGGAATGGGTGGAGACATGAATTAGGAATTAGTAAATATATACATTAAAGGCACAGGGCCTACCTAGGAGGGGAGAAAAGATGCATTATTTAGTTTCAGATATCTCCATGGGGAGAACTCAAGACAGGGGGCTTGGGTGGAGACGTACATTTTAAGGTAGTCAGGGAACACATAGTAACTGAAGTTAGAGAAGCAAATAAAGACCACCTGGGAAGAGGGTTGAAGCCCCAACTGTTCAGGAGCTGCTAAGAAAAAGATCTCTGCATTAGGATGGGGAAGCTGGGGCCGAGGTAAAGGAGAGGGAGCGCTGAGGAAGTCTGTGAGGAGGTTATTTGGAGCAAAGAACTGAGGAGGTGAAATAAAGGAGAACTAATGGGAAGAACAGAGATCCCTGTCCCTTCACCACACGCAGGTTCTTTGGAAGGTTGGAAGCAGAGGCGCAGTGCGGCCATTTGAGGTCTGAATGGGAAACGAGGCTTAGTTTCTGAAGGTGTTATGCCTGGGAAGGAAGAGAGGACTAGACAGTAGGTGGAGGGAGACTTAGAGAAGACTTAGCTTAGTTTCGTTTCTATTTTTTTTTTTTTAAGATTTTTTTATTTATTTGTTTGACAGAGAGAGAGTGAACGAGTGAGCAGAGGAAGCCACAGGCAGAGGGAGATGGAGGGGGAGAAGCAGGTTTCTTGGTGAGCCGAGAGCCCGGGGGCTTGACATGGGGCTTGATCCCAGGACCCTGGGATCATGACCTGAGCCAAAGGCAACTGCTTAACCAACGGAGCCACCCAGGCACCCCTTAGTTTTGTTTTTAAGTAAAATTAGAGAGCAAAGTACTTCTTTGAAATGCTTGGGGGGAAATACGTGCAGAGAGGGAGGGATTGATGGTGTGCGGTTGATGGAAAATGCTCATAATTTTGTTGATGGCAAATAGGAAGCTATAGCTCCAGCTACATTTCTCTCCCTGAAGAAGAGAATAAAATAAGGATTAAATATCAGATGACTTGAAGAATCACCCTAGGAAGCAACAGGATGATTCATATGTTTTATAAGCTTAATATCAATATTTCTCTTTAATTACATTGATTCCCTTAAGTCTTTCAGACCTTTCTACATGGATTTTCTAATCCTGCCTCAATAGGAAAGGTTGCTTCCTTGAATTTCTATGATCATAATATTGGATCTACACAGAGCAGTGTGTTTTGCTGCAGTTTGGAATATTTGACTTTTTGGGACAGTAGTATTTCAGTAAAATTTTTGAGACATGAGCAAAATGAGAAGCCATATTTTTTAGCTTTAGTATGTAGTGGGTTATAGAGTTAAGTATAATATATTGCTTTATAATATATTCTTTTTTTTTTAAATATTTTACTTATTTATTTGATAGAGAAAGAGAAAGAGAGAGAGAGAGAGACAGCACACAAGCAGGGACAGCTCAGGCAGAGGGAGAGAGAGAAGCAGGCTTCCTACTGAGCAGGGAGCCTCATTGGGATTTGATCCCAGGACCCTGGGATCATGACCTGAAGCAAATATAGTTGCTTAACCAACTGAGCAACCTAGGCACCCTACCTTATAATATATTCTTTTTTTTTTTAAAGATTTTATTTATTTATTTGACAGAGATCACAAGTAGGCAGAGAGGCAGGCAGAGAGAGAGGAAGGGAAGCAGGCTCTCTGCTGAGCAGAGAGCTCCAACGTGGGGCTCAATCCCAGGACCCTGAAAGCATGACCTGAGCTGAAGGCAGAGGCTTAACCCACCAAGGCACCCAGGTGCCCCTATAATATATTCTTATAAAAACTCTTATAAAAATAATCTTTTATACATTTGTAGACAGTTTTTTGAAACTTTAATACCTTGATGCCTTCATTCTGTTTCTCATTTATCCTTCTTAACATTTTGAAGATTTTGGCTATAAAAAGTCCCTATTATTACTTGTCTCTTTACATTTTCTGTGATAGATATGCTTTTATTAGAAGTTCTAATTAGATGTTTCTCTCCATATTTTCATTCCATTCTGTTTTCCCATAATCTTCAAAATCCACTTTAAGTTTTTTTACTCTGTACGCTTCAGTAACATTTTGGGCTAATGGTATTTCTTTCCTTCTTAGGATTGTATAGTTTTTATTATGTGTAACAAGTATTTTGGCCTTTAACTGAATTCTGTCTTATTTCATGTGTAAGTTCCGTCTTCCCTGTAACCTGTCAAGAAATTTGAAGTTTTCCTTATCTTTCTTCTGGTGACATAACCAGTAATGCTTCCATTACTAACTGTTCCTCCTCTATTTGATGGCTTCTCAGCCTCATGGCCCCAATCTCCCCCAAGCCTGAAACTTCAAAGCCAGCAACAGCAGATCTCGTGTTCATGTCACATCTCTCTGCCTTCCTTTCTGTTGTCATATCTCTGTCTCACTATAATTGGGAAAGGTCCCTTGATTTTAAGAATATACGTGTTTAGTTTGGGCCTAGCTGGTTAATCTGCCCATCTTAAGGTCCTTACCTTAAGCATATCAGTAAAGTTCTTTTTGCATGAATAGGTCCTCATGATTCATTTTGGGGGTGATTATTCCTATCTGATTATTCAGATAAGAAGTTTGTCTGAGAGACAGAGATTGAACCTTCATTTAGTCAACTAATATTTATTGAATATTTAATACATGACAAGCACTAACATAGGAACTTGATCAAAACAGACCAATATCTCTAATTTTACTGATTATTCATTCTAGTGCCACACATTAAAAATAGGATCAAATCTCACCTCAGTGGCAACCCTGGGCTTTCCGGTTTTGTACTGATAAATTTTCAGTTTTGTTTAAATGACTTTGGGTAAGGTTTTGTCAATTGGACCTAAAATGACCCTGCCTAATACAAGCACTAATAGACTAAAAACAATATTTATTGTGTGTAAGATAGTATTAATTGTACCTAGCTAAAATTTAAGAATATCCATCAAATTTCAAATTCAGAAGATTACTCAATCATTTATCCTTTGGCCATTCAAAAAATATTTACTGTGTAACCACTGATGCCAGGATGAAATTGGTACACATCTAACTAATTTCACACAGCTTACAATGTGTCAGATATTGAGCTACTGAACAGATATTGAACTATTGAACACACACATACATAGAAATAGATATAAGATTTCAAATCATGATATTGCCATGAGAAATTTTCATGAATAGGGCGCCTGGGTGGCTCAGTGGGTTAAAGACTCTGCCTTTGGCTCAGGTCGTGGTCCCAGGGTCCTGGGATGGAGCCCCGCATCGGGCTCTCTGCTCAGCAGGGAGCCTGCTTCCTTCTCTCTCTCTCTGTGCGTCTCTGCCTACTTGTGATCTCTCTCTGTCAAATAAATAAATAAAATCTAAAAAAAAAAGCTTTTTTATGAATGAAAAGAATAGCATGCCACAGAATGCCATGAGAGAGATTACCATAGGTTGGCTTTCAACTGAGTAAGAGCAGGTTGAAGGAGTCCACTTGACGATAATTTTTATTTGTAAATGAAATGTAAACTTCAGAGGTGTTTCAGGGGTAAGGCATGCAGTTAAGGATCTCCAAATTCGCATCAAAAATAAAATCAGATTCAGTCCCTATCATTCTATGGCTTTTATCTTTCAAAATTTAAAAATGATAACACACCAACTCTCATATTAAAGGTAGATTTCTGTGTTTCATAAAATGTGAGTGAAAGTAGTTATTTTTTTGTCAAGTTGTTTTATCCTTTTACTTTAAGAATTCTGTACTCAAGTTTTTCTATTTTAAAGATTTTATTTATTTGACAGAGAGAGACACACACACAGAGAAAGAGAGAGAGAGACAGAGACAGACAGAGAGAACACAGCCAGGGGGAGAGAGGGAGGAAGATGCAGGCTTCCCACTGAGCAGGGAGCCCAACCCCAACATGGGGCTCAATCCCAGGATGCTCAGATCATGACCTGAGCCAAAGGCAGACACTTAAGGACTGAGCCACCCAGGCGCCCCACAAGTTTATCTATTTTAGACATAGATATATAACTTGTAGAACAATGTTAATAAGTCAAAGATGATCAAACCAAAAATACCTATAGACAGCATTTTCAATGACTAGATGAATTGGAATGACTTAATGATTTATTAGGACAAGACAGTAGAACCAACACTAGAGTAAGAAACTAGGAAACCCAAGTTCTAATCTCCTTTCTGCTTATGATTCATTTCACTTACCTGGGTTTCAGCATTTCATCTATAATCTAGAACTTCTTTTCTTTCTAAGTTTTCTTGCAACTTAAATATTTTTTATGCCATTAATTCATGAAAGTATTCAAATATATGAAGGAGAGATGTTCTCTTACTGTTGAGTGAGTTTTTGGTGTTTTGGAAAAAGACAATGCTAGAATTGCACTATAACTACTGGCTGGTCTTTCCTTATCATGTGGATTGAGCCAGGAAGGATGCTGGTAGCAATGGAATACCAAGAAATTTACATTCCAGGACCTTTAAAACAAAGAGTCTTCCTTATCTCAAGTGCTTTGAACTGTGCCTCAGTCAGGGTTTATAAGGTCATTCTTACATTCTGAAGCTAAATTGAAACTCTGAATTTTTCCTAGGCATTGACTTTTTATCATTCAAATAGCACTTCCCTTGGGCTGTTTAGCATTATACCTTTGGATATTTTTTACCTTTGTTACTTGACAGCAAATTCTGAGGTCAAAAATATCTGTGTCTTATATATATTCATGTCTTCTGAAACACCACTGAAAAATACCTCGTATTTTATGGGCATTGATAAATATTTTTTGAAAATAGAGATTAAAAAAAAATGCAGATCTTAAAATGAGTTCCCTTCTCCCATTGAGGGGCACCTGGCTGGATCTTGGGGGTCATCAGTTTGAGCCCCAAGTTAGTGCAGAGATTACTAAAAACAAGAATAATAAATTTAAGAAAAAATGAGTTGCCCTGGGTGGGGGTGGTGGTGGAAATCAAGCGATAAAATTCAAGAGCATTACATGTCAAAAGAACCTTTTATCTGTAAATACTTAAAACATCCTCCAAATCTCAGTACTATGGAACAGTGGCAGGAAAAATACTCGAAAGCATCAGTACTACATTCTTCTTTTGTTTTTGTTTTCATTTTATTAACATATAATGTATCATTTGCCCCAGGGGTACAGGTCTGTGAATCCTCAGGCTTATATACTTCATAGCACTCGCCATAGCACATACTCTCCCCAATGTCCATAATCTAAACACCCTCTCCATAATCCCCTCCCTCGGAAACCCATAGTTTGTTTTGTGAGATTAAGAGTCTGTTATGGCTTGTCTCCCTCCCGATCCCATCTTGTTTCATTTTTTACTTCCCTACTCCCCAACCCCCCCAATTTGCCTCTCAAATTCCTCATATTAAGGAGATCATATGATAATTGTCTTTCTCTGACTTACTTCACTCAGCATAATACCCTCTAGTTCCACCCATGTTGTTGCAAATGGCAAGATTTCATTTCTTTTGATGGCTGCATAGTATTCCATTGTGTATATATACCACATCTTCTTGATCCATTCATCTGTTGATGGACATCTAGGTTCTTTCAAATGTTTGGCTATTGTGGACATTGCTGCTATAAACATTTGGGTGCACGTGCCCCTCTGGATCACTATGTTTGTATCTTTAGGGTAAATACCCTGTAGTGTGATTGCTGGGTCATAGGGTAGTTCTATTTTCAACTTTTTGAGGAACCTCCATGCTGTTTTCCAGAGTGGCTACATCATCTTGCATTCCCACCAACAGTGTAGGAGGGTTCCCCTTTCTCCGCATCCTCAACAGCATCTGTCATTTCCTGACTTGTTAATTTTAGCTATTCTAGGTATCTTATGGTTTTGGGTGCAATTGTAAATGGGATTGACTCCTTAATTTCTCTTCTGTCTTGTTGTTGGTATAGAAATACAACTGATTTCTGTGTATTTATTTTATATCCTGACACTTTTCTGAATTCCTATACAAGTTCTAGCAGATTTGGAGTGGAGTCCTTTGGGTTTTCCACATAAATTATATCATCTGCAATGAGTGATAGTTGAATTCTTTGCCAATTTGGGTGCCTTTAATTTCTTTTTGTTGTCTGGTTGCTGAGGCTGAGTTTTTGTTTGCCCTGGAAGCTTTTTATTTCTCCTTCTATTGTTTTCAGTTATAGCATAGCTGGATATAGTATTCTTGGCTGCATATTTTTCTTATTTAGTGCTCTAAATATATCATGCCAGTCCTTTCTGACCTGCTAGGTCTTCGGGGATAATCTGCTGTCAATCTAATATTTCTACCATTGTGTGTCAAGACTTCTTGTTCCAAATTGCTTTCAGGATTTTCTCTTTGTCACTAAGATTTGTAAGTTTTACTATTAGATGTTGAGGTGTGGATCTATTTTTACTGATTTTGAGGGGGGTTCTCTGTGCCTCCTGGATTTTGATGCTTGTTCCCTTTGCCATATTAGGGAAATTCTCTACTCTAATTCACTCCAATATACCTTCTGCCCCCCTCTTTCTTGTTCTTCTTTTTCTGGAATCCCAATTATTCTAATATTGTTTCATCTTATGGTATCACTTATCTCTTGAATTCTCTCCTTATGGTCCAGTAGTTCTTTGTTTCTCTTCTGCTCAGCTTCTTTATTCTCCATCATTTGGTCCTCTATATAACTAATTCTCTTTTCTGCCTCATTTATCCTAGCAGTACGAACCTCCCTTTTTTATTGCACCTCATTAATAGCTTTTTTTATTTCAACTTGGTTAGATTTTAGTTCTTTTATTTCTCCAGAAAGGGCTTTTAGTTCTCCAGATGGGGGTTTTCTAATATCTTCCATGTCTTTTTTGAGTCCAGCTAGCACCTTGAGAATCATCATTCTGAACTCCAGATTTGACATATTATCAATGTCTGTATTGATTAGGTCCCTACACTTCTTGTTCTTTCTGCCTCTTGTTCTTTTTTTTTCTTTCTTTCTTTCTTTCTTTCTTTTTTTTTTTTTTTTGTGGTCAGATTTTCCGCCTTGTCATTCTATCCAAATAAGAATATATGAATGAGGGACGCCTGGGTGGCTCAGTTGGTTAAGCAGCTGCCTTCGGCTCAGGTCATGATCCCGGCGTCCTGGGATCGAGTCCCACATCGGGCTCCTTGCTCGGCAGGGAGCCTGCTTCTCCCTCTGCCTTTGCCTTTGCCTGCCACTCTGTCTGCCTGTGCTTGCTCTCTCCCCCCCTCTCTCTCTGATAAATAAATAAAATCTTTAAAAAAAAAAAAAAAGAATATATGAATGAGAGAATAAAATAGTAAAAAGGTGACAAAGGCCCCAGAAAAATGTATGCTAAGGAAATGAGAAAAAAGACCCCAAATCAAGGGGAGAAGAAAGGGGGTAAAAATAAATTAAAAAAAATTTTATATATATATATATATATATATATATATATATTTATTCATTTATTAGACTGGTGAATAGAACAGAGCCACCCACTTAATTTTGGGTCTATTTTAATCTCTTATAAGAAACTACCTCCAAAATTTTAAAGAGAGCAAAACTTAAATATATACACAAAAATCAAGTTAAACACAATGAAGGGATGGAATATGGCTGTAAAGATGAAAATTAAAAAAAAAATTCTAAAAAAAGAATTGATAAGATAAGTTGGTTGGAAAAATAAAGAAAAAAAAAAGTGGAGAGAATTTGCTCAGTCTGGAGACTAGAACAAAGCCCTGTGCTAGAATTAGGGTATCCTTTGATCTATTAGAATAAATTATATCCCAAAATGTTTTAGGAAAAAAAAAACCCTATATGCATACAAAAAATAAAGTTAGATACAATGTAGGACAAAACATGACTATAATAATGAAGGTTTAAAAAGTTTTTTTTTTTTTTTTAGAAAGGTATTGTTAAGATAAACTAGTTCAAAAATGTTAAAAGAGGAAATCAGAAAAGTTAAAAAAATTAGTATAATAATAAAAATCAAATCAAAAAAATTTAATTAATTTTGCAAGACTAAAGAATCATGGGGAGAAAGCCATGAATTCCATGCTTTGCTTTCCCCTAGCTCTGGAATTCCACTGTTCTCCTTGTTAAGTGAGCTTGGTCTTGGCTGGATGTTCTGCTGATCATATGGGGGAGGGGCTTCTTGTCATGATTCTCAAATGTCTTTGCCTGAGGCAGAACTGCACTGCCCTTGCTGGGGCCAGGCTAAGTAAACTTCTCAGGTTTGCTTTTGGGAGCTTTTGTTCCCTGAATAGTTTCTGTAGAGCTCTGGAGGATGGGAATGAAAATGGTGGCCTCCCAATCTCTGGCCTGGAGGAGATGAAAGCTCAGGGCCCCATTCCTTAGTGTGCCCTTGGAGAAAGGCCCAATCACTCCCGTCTCCCTGGTCTTCAGCCGTGCTCAGAACTCAACTTGGCCTTTGACTGAGTGTTTCTGTCTCTGGCACAGAGCACCATTTGGAGTCTTCCAACCCAGCAGATCCCTGCTGTACTGCTCTTCCAGTGGAGGAAGGTGGGTCTCCCCACATCTGCCACTGTGGGGTCCCTGTTGAAAGAGCAGCGGTCTGACAGTGCTGTGGATCACAGTTTAAGGTAACTCCGAACTGAGAGCTCACTCCTTGGCTCTTTCTCTGTAGTCAGCTTGCCCGCTCTGATACCTGTGAGCTCTGCTACACTCAGACACCCCCCATCCTTCTGTGGCCCCGCAGGAACTGAGACCACACTGTCCCCATGAGGGCTCCACACCAACTTAGCCTTTGGAATGATGTCTCTCAGTGGAGCAGACTTCTAAAAGTTCTGATTTTGTGCTTCGTTGCTCCACCATTTGCCAGGAGCTGGCCCCTCCCCCTGAGGTCTATCTTCACGTTGCTTGGGATTCACTTCTCCACATGTCCTACCTTTCAGAAAGTGGTTGGTTTTCTGTTTCTAGAATTGCTACTCTTCTTCTCTTTGATCTCCCATTTGGTTTGTAGGTGTTCAGAATGGCTTGATAAGTATCTAGATGAACTCCTGTGATCGATGTCATTTCAGTCTGGTACTCCTACACCATCTTGACTTGCCTCAGTGCTGCATTCTTTCAATTGAGGTCTTAAAAGACTCTACCCTTACTGAAAGATTAATTAAAATTTCTGAGGTGCCTAAATAATCCTACTATTATAACTATACCAATATGTTTGCTCCTTGGTGAGTCAGAACCTACACCAGGTTGAGTTGTAGCACATCGAAAAATAAGGAGATCTGGGGGAATGACTTCCAAAGCTGTGACTCCACAAGGTTGGATGTGTTCCTTTTGTTTAGGATTATGATGAATATTTAGATAGGGGATGAATATTTAGATGGGACTATTTGTTATCATATGTAGAAGCGGGCATAAGACCATGCATGTGCCTTAGGGAAGTGTGCCTGTTCATACATTGCATGTTATGTAAATGAGGCTGAGGGTCCTGAGATGGGGATTTTTATACTATAATGAGCTAAATGTAGTTGTCAGTCATTCTCGAAGTCACTCCATTGTCCATCTGCACAAGTGGAAGTCAAGTGTTCTGCTGAAACTGGTCTGGGTGGTCTGGGTGGTCTGGGCCAGCTGCAAGAGGGACAGTTTCACTTTCCATTTGCATGAGTTAAGAGAAGCTAGAATGACGAGCGTAAGGAAAAATATGGGACAAACATTGACAAGTATAAGCAGGTGGGCAGTAAAGGTCAGGTCTTGGTGTCTCGCTGGTGACTATGTCACATGGTATCTTCTCGGGCTAAAAGCGACAATATCAGACACATAGCTGTGATGCCAGAGAGGAACACGAGTTCAGGTATCCTCTCTTGGATATCCTTGTTATGAGTATTTTGTTGTTTTTTTTTTTAATTTAAAAAAAATTTTTTTTTAAAGATTTTATTTATTAATTTGACAGAGAGAAATCACAAGTAGACGGAGAGGCAGCCAGAGAGAGAGAGGGAAGCAGGCTCTCTGCTGAGCAGAGAGCCCGATGCGGGACATGATCCCAGGACTCTGAGATCATGACCCGAGCCGAAGGCAGTGGCTTAACCCACTGAGCCACCCAGGTGCCCCGTTATGAGTATTTTGAATAGCATTTTCCAGTTGCAGACTGGAAACAGATCACTATGTTCCCAGCTTTCGGCACCACAACCAAATCCTCAGAAGTAGTCTTTAGGAGGGCTGTGGACTCATTTTATCTCATCAGAGCCACTTAAAACAATCTGGATAATATGTAATATCTCTGCATGTGGTGAAGTGTGATGGTTAGTGATGGTCACAACAAAAAGACCCTCTGGTCTCTTGATTATATATCCTGACATAGTAAACATTACATTTCCTTGTCAAGTGTCCGTAGTCTTCTGCTTGCTTGGTAAACATTATCCATTACTCTCTATGCATTATTTTGAATATGGGGTACATTTCTTTTTCAAGGCAGCAGTAACATCTACTCTTAGACTGAGTCTGTCCTTTCTTCTTTAGCTGCAGCATTTGTCAAGAGGGTGACTGAGGTGGAAGTGATAAGTAGGGCCATGACAGCTCACACATGCTCTTCATTTAGACAGGGGGCTCACTCAGCCTTTCTGCTGTTGGAATCTCACACCATCTGTTCAGCCTTGTTTGCTGGATAGCACAAAGTACATGTTCTGTGACCTCTCCTTAGTTATCACACACCTTGAGAGGATTGGCCCAGAGAAAAGACTGTGTGCTTTTCCTCCATGAATATAAATGACTCAGAAGGAGCCATTTCTCTAAACAGAAACTTCTTCTTTTACAGAAATATTTCTTTGCAACTATAGGGGTGAATATAGGTTGTGCTCACCTTTGGTGAGGTGAATGTTTGGGATATATCTCTAACAGATTATTTTCCTTGTCAGTGTCCCAAATGTGAAATTGTTTCTATGAGATTCTGGGGGTGCACTGCCCAGGTTCTCCTTGTGGCCAGATTATGACTTGAAGTTAAAGTTTGTAGCAAAAGAGGTAGGAGTTAAAAGGATGAGCTGTTACATCAACAAAAAAGAGAATTTCAGCCCTGCTATTTACTGTTATTTTAAGCAAATTGCTTAAAGTCTCTGTGCCTTAGTTTCTTCATTTTAAAAAGACCTCCATAGAGATTTCATGAGGATTAGAGTGAGGTAACCAGTGTAAAATGCTTCATATAGTGCCTGGTGTCCCATGAACTCTAAGTAATTAATAGTTGCTCTTATAATTACTATTGCTCTTAAGAAGGACATTTTCAGTGTCTGGGTGCCAAAATTATTCATACAAATTCCTCTTAATTTTTCTGTTTATAAGTTCAGAGAATTTTATCCAAATGCAGAAAATCTTACTTATGCATTTAAAACTCACCTTATTTAATTTCCATATTTGAAAAGCACCTGTATGTACTTGTCTAGATTTTATGCATTGTTTCTTTTTTTTTAAAGCATGTCTTTTTTTTTTTTTTTTAAGATTTTTATTTATTCCACAGAGAGAGAGAGATCACAAGTAGGCAGAGAAGCAGGCAGAGAGAGGAGGAAGTAGACAGAGAGAGGGGGAAGCAGGCGCCCTGCTGAGCAGAGAGCCAGACGTGGGGCTCGATCCCAGGACCCTGAAATCATGACCCAAGCTGAAGGCAGAGAGAGGCTTAAACCACTGAGCCACCCAGGTGCCCCTGCATTGTTTCTTTAGGGTACTAGTTTAATAGGCATTATTGAGGAATTTCCCAAAAAATAGGTAAAAATTGAGAGGCTAAAATTATTCATTCCAGATTGTTTAGTGTGAAATTCTGAAACTGATAGAACATTTGTGGACACAAAATCTTATAATCAATTAGTAACATGT
The DNA here is from genome assembly GCF_030435805.1 of Mustela lutreola. Taxonomy (NCBI): domain Eukaryota; kingdom Metazoa; phylum Chordata; class Mammalia; order Carnivora; family Mustelidae; genus Mustela; species Mustela lutreola. Next base: position 13,654,915 of record NC_081290.1, read on the forward strand.
TTTGAATAATGTCTCTTCATTTTACTCCCTTGCTTCCATCTTCCCTGAACACATTTACTACCAGATGGCTTTAGGATGTTTTTAGGCTATTGAACAGACTGGACCACATTCTGCTCCTGGAGGGCTGTTACCCACATGTAGGTGGTTCATGAAACAGAAGAGTAGAGTAATACATTGTGGCAAAACAATTTTATATTCAAGGCAAAGAATATGTCTTAATTTATTTGCATTCATTAAATTAACATTCTTCTAAGTAGACACATTTCAGTTGAAGGATTAGGCTATGGATCTTGTAAATGTGTTTGTGCCTATCCAACACCCCCCCCCCCCCAACTTCTCTAGAAATGATTCCATTTTGATGAAATAGAAGAAAGAATTAGCAGTACTTTCATTCAATGCAAGCATTTCATATGAACTCTGGTGTATCTTTATAGGCAGAAAGCTTAAACATATTGTATACATCAAACTGACTGTCCTCACTGTGTTAAGAAAAAAAAAAGCAATTATTTTAAAAGTCACAGTTCCATGTAAAATATTGCTTCAAGAAGTTCTTTGGCTTTGAAGTGGTGTCTAAACCTTTGCATCTTTATGAGGTCATATTTTTCAGACTGAATTTTAAAATATATCTAATATATGTATGTACACATGTCAAGGCAGAGGGATGCTTTGTATATGAATTTAATTAAGCAATAGGCCACTTTGGGACTTGTTTTATGGAGCCATTTGTTTCATGTGAGTTCAACTGCCCAAGCTACCGTGCAATAATGGTCTCATAAAATTATACTCTGGAGGGTCTTATTTCTACTATAATGTGCTTTTACTTAAAATTTAGTTTAATAGCAACATTTTTCCTTGTATATCAACTGCATACAAGTAATAGCTATCAGAAAACTTAATGGTTAAAGAGCTCATGGTTTTCTACATTTACTATTAGAAATTGTTCATTCAAAAAGAAAAAAATGAGAAAAGGAGAAATGTACATACTATATTAGTAATAATCTTTGGATTTGCTACCTAATTATCTTTTGAAATACTCTCATTTAAATCACTTGGGGCTATTTTGCCCTCAGCATGTTCATTGCATATATGTGCTTGATCTGAGCTTAACCTTCTTTGAAACAATGCACACTTTAGAGCAGTATTTCCTGTTTGTGCCAGAAGATGGGCTCTTTTTTTAGGAAGGACTATGGTAATCAATTGAGACCTAATTCTAGTTTTTAGTAAGCTTGTAGTTTAGTAAGAATCTTTAGTAGGATTTGTCAATAAATGTTTGTAAAGTACCTGCAGTTTACAACAGTGTGTACTGGATATATTTTCAAGCCATGAATTGGTAGACCACAAATGTATAATTCTTTGTTTTCTACAACTGAGCTTAGTCTCTACCTAGAGCAAGCCTCCCTTAGATCCAGGCAACTATGGCCTTTGCCCAGAGGCACTGTACTCCAAAAGACCTTAAATGTCTTATATACAGGTACACATCAATTTAAAAAAAAAAATAGGTTTTTCTTTCACTTGGAATTTAACACTCAGTGCTTGTACTCATACTATCCTAAATATCTGCTCTCTTGACTAGTATTATGCCTGCCTCTGGGTAATATTTTTCTTCATTTCTTGCAAAAGCAACTGTGTCAAAATGCTACAAAAGTTGTGGGCTGTACCACAGATGACATTTTGGGAAATAGGCTTTGCTTCAGAGTGAGGGGAGGATCAGAGCAGGGGAAGGGTTTGGATAAGAGAAAAGATCAACTATTGACCTATCAAATGCTTGTATAAACCCAACAGATTCTTGCAAAATATAGTGTCATTTCTCAGTAGTGCTGAGCATTTATTTTCTTGTTGCTTTTCACATTCTAATTGTGTTTCCCAAGACATTCACAAATAGCACGTATTGTTACTGATTGTTGCTTTACATTGGTAACTAGATGGAAATTAAATGCAAAATTGTGATGAATTGTACTTTTATAAAATATTTGATAAGAATTAATCACCACTTTTAAAATAAAAAAATTTGGCCTTATTTAATATTTTTTATTTAAAAATTTTATTCCTAACTACTTTTTAATAGTTTTTTTGAAATTACTTAAAAATAATTTGAGGGAAAAATAATTTTAGGGATAACATATGAGGAATATTTTTTATATTCATTTCATTGTGAGTAAAAATATATCCATATTTGTGTACTTTAAATTTAATTACAGTTTATTTTTTAACAATTTAAGTCATTGAGAATGAGTAAAGTTGAAGTTATGGTAGAAATATAAAATAGCACTCAGAAAAATCTAAGAAAGCAAAATTTCTGAAAATTTAAAAGGAAATTTTAAAGTATCCTCAAAGAGGTGGTCTGCTTAAATTTTTAAAACCTGGGAAAAATTAGAGTGAGCAGGTGACTGCCCATTTATTTATTGTAATTTATCATAAAATTTATTAGTAAGTCAAAGAGACAATGGGAAACACTCCTATGTGATCCTAGAAAATGTCCTTAAACTTGCTATGACTCAGTTTTTCTTCTGTGAAATGAGAATAATAAAATGCTTACCTCGTAGGGTTGCTGTCTGGATTGAGTTAACATATATGTAAAGTTCTTAGAACTGTGCCTGACACACAGAGCGTTCTAAAAGTTTTTCATACGTATTAATACTTTGGGATGGGTAGATGTGATATAAAGAGTTAAAGACCAGATGAAAGGAAACAGTATGTAGGAGATATTCTATTTAGTTAAAAAAATTTTTTTTTCTTTCCCTTCTTCTTCTTCTTCATCTTCGTCTTCATCATCTTCTTCTTTTTTTTTTTTTTTTTTTCTTTAAGTAGCCCATGCCCAACATGGAGCCCAGTGTGGAGCTTGAACTCATGACCCTCAGGTCAAGACTTGACCTGAGATTAAGAGTTAATACTTAGCTGACTCAACCACCCAAGTGTCCCAATATTTATTTTTATTTGCATCTCTTATTTGACTATATTTTGGATTCCATGTATAGGAAGGAGTTACTGGAATGAGAAAGTCAGTACAGGACAATTGGATAATGGTTGGAACAAAACTCTGGGGATGGGTGAGAAAGCATTAATGAAAGAAATACCTTGGGAAAAAAAAAAGAAATGTTTTTTCCTCTGACATGATGAAGGTGAAGGTGATGGTGAGGAAGCAGATGAAGTACTTTATTCCCCTCTGTAATGTGAAGTCAGGAGTCAGGTGGAGTCCAGCCCATGTGTTAATGGGAGGAGATAAAGGGAAAGAGAGCTGCCCTGAACCATCTAAAAGGATCAGTGGGTAAAGGCCCGGACTTGTTAGCATCCTCAGTCCATATAAATGCCACATGGACATGGCTGGGCTTTCAGAAGTCTGGTGGTAGAGGAGAGCATGCAGATATTTGGGTTTAAGGGATCATTTCTCAGCATGTTGAACTAGAAACATATTACGATCGAGAAGTTGAGGTTGCTGGAAAGTGATTCGGTAAGTTGACACACAGATTTAGGGAGGACAGTTAAGGAAGTACGGTGCTAGACAGGGCAAAAAATAAGGGCCAAAGGAATCACGATACCTTGACGTCAAAGAACACACATAGTATAGAGTGCACGAGAGAAAGAATCAGCTTGTCAGACAGGGCATGACGAGTTTCTGGTTTCAGAGGTGCAACAATTCTGACAGAGGCTCTCTTCAGGCTTTCTTAGAGAACTGTATAAAGGAGTCAGGGCATCAGATAGAAACCTTGTCCCCTAAAGTGAAACAAAATAAACACAGCAAATAGTTATTCACCAGCCATACCTATTAATTATAAAAATTAAGCTTTTAAACCAGATGCTTGCTTCTAATGTATGTGAAAGAAAATGAGTAATGGAGGAGGCTTTGCCAAGGCAGCTTGCTCACAGACCTTTCAGGTGAGCAGTGCCACAAGTCCCCAAGAGCGCTGGATATAATTAACGGAAGAGGTGTTCTTCACTTGGATTGAATCACTCATCCAGAAGCTGCGGGAAGTGCTTTCCATCTTGAGAAGGTAATGGTGCTCATTTGCAAACAAGTACTTCAGTGAAATAGGACCAACTTAATGCAGAGCATGAAGTCATGGCGTCTTTTCCTTACAGAATTCTCTGTGCCTCAGTTTGTGAAGTAAGGATAATAATCGTATGCACCTTAGAGGTTGTAATGAGGACTTAATGAGTTAATATTTGTAAAAGCACTTAAGACAGTGCCAAACACATGACAAGACTATATAACTAGTATCCCATAAAGAGGTTTAATAATAATAATCATGATAATAAAGACCATCAGCAAGTATCATTAGCAGGAATACTGGAGTAACTAAAGGTCATACGCACAGTTCTCTGGTCTCTCAGAGTCCCATAATGTTTCACATAACACTTAACTGCCCTGAGGAATATGACTTCAAGTTACCTTAGGTTATTGGAGAACATTTTCTGAGCCCAGAGCCCTGAAGCCCCAATGCTGGACTCTGCCAGTGGATTAATCTCATTGTCCCTTCTGGCCATGGCTCTACAGTGTGCTCAGTATTTGCTTGGTCAACACTGTCTAAAAGGGTCTGTTCAGCTTGCTGGGCCCTACCGTGCCTTCTCTGCTGAGCTCTTGGTACACTAATAATTACTTCATTCATTCCCTTTCACACCCTTCCAGTTCCTGCTGCATTTCTCTGCTCATGTTAACATCCCAGTTTTGGGCAGGCATTTTCTATGTAAGCTATCTTCAGTCTCTGATAGCCCAGTCACTCATTAAGCAATTGTAATTTTGTCTCCTCTCTCATCATGTCAGTGAATCTGTTCTTTTCATGATCACCAATAATGCCATACTCAATTTCTGTTCTTTTATCTAATCCCTCAGCAAAATTGATATAATAGCCCATTTCCTCTTCATCAAAAAAAGCATTAGTTCCTCTTAGTTTCCAGCATACTGTTTTGATTTTCATCCTTTATCTTCAACTTTTTCTCAGTCTCCCTTATAGGATTACTTTTCTACACAAATCCTATGAAGCCCAGAGCTCTCTTCTGTGTCTTTTTCCTTTATATCATTTCTGAGTAATTTCTTTCTTTCCATGGGTTTTAATGCTTCCTTTGAGTTCATAGTTTTCAAATTTATTTCTCATACCCAAACTACTTTTTGACTCCCCAGACAGTTTGCCAATTTGCAACCGTAGGGTTAAGATAGAAAGGACTTGAGGTGGAGAACTTTCCATTTTGTGGGCTGTGAATAGATCTTCATCTCCCTAATGGTGACTGGCTGTCCTAGGTACTTTCATCATTTCCCTACCACAGAAGAAGGAATATTCAATTTCTTGGTGACAATTTAGGGTTATCTGACATACCAGAGGAGGCAATTAAATATGAATTTTATAACAACCTTTTGTTCTCAGACCTGGGACTGAAAAATTTTCCTGCTGGGACATCTGTCAAAGGAAGAATGGGAGCTGAGTCATATAGAGTTGCCTTACTTTTGAGTTTAGTTACAAAATCTATGCAAGACCATATTGATTTCCTGTCATATTGAGTTCTAGAACCTCTAAATAAAGGTAGCCTGGAGTATTCTAAAATTTGGAGAGATCTTGTGCTTTATTACTTGGGAGGTAATTGCTCGTAGAGGGTCAGATGCCAGTGGAGCTGCCTGAGACAGTGGCTGCTTTAGCAGGGGAGAGTGGTGAAGCAAGCCCTTCTGTATGGAGAGAATCTGGAGGCCATCAAAAGCATCTCAAACTTACTACATCTAACCAGATGCTGCCCAAAATCTTTGTTCTTCTGGTTTTTCCCATTTTGAGAACTACATACCCAAGTATTCAAACCCAAATTCTTCCTCTCACTTGCTACATGCAAATGATTAGTAATTCCTTTGTTCATACTTACAAATTATATTCTGGATTTAGCTTTGCCCTCCATCTCCAACTGCCACCATTCTTGGTCCAAGAAGGCATCCTGTCTCATCCAAACTACGACAATGGTCTTATTGATGGTCTCTCTTCTTCTGTTGGCTCCATTTTATTCTATATTTTACTCAGTAGACAAAGTAAACATTTTGGAGAAAATGAGAACATGTTACTGCTTTGCTTAAACTTTTTAATGTCTTGCTATTTCCCTTAAAATAAAATTAAAATTCTTCAGCCTGGTCTACAAATCCTGGGGTGATCAGCCTGCACTGGACTCATCGCTGCCATCCTGAGGCCTCTTTCCACTTGCTTGTCGGGCCAGCCTCTCTGAACTTCTTTCAGGTCAAAACATATCAAGCTTTTCCTAACCCCTTTGTTGATATAACTTGTGACCGTATTTAATATTGTCTCATCATTCATTCACACATCTCTTCATGCATTTATTGAACAAATGTTAAGTAAGTTTCCACTGTGGGCCAGGGATAGCGATAAGAGCAGTTAACAAAAGGAAGAAAAAAGATCTGCTCATAAAGATCTTACCTTCTAGTGTTGGGGTGAAAGGAATAAAAAAAATAGATTAATATAGATTATGTCTGCATCTATTGAGAGTATCATATGGTTCTTGTTCTTACTTTTATTGATGTGTTGTATCACATTGACTGATTTGCGGATGTTGAACCAACCTTGCAGCCCTGGAATAAATCCCACTTGGTCATGGTGAATATTTGACAAAGTACAGCATCCCTTCCTGATCAAAACTCTTCAAAGTGTAGGGATAGAGGGCACATACCTCAATATCATCAAAGCCATCTATGAAAAACCCACTGCAAATATCATTCTCAATGGAGAAAAACTGAAAGCTTTTCCGCTAAGGTCAGGAACACGGCAGGGATGTCCATTATCACCACTGCTATTCAACATAGTACTAGAGGTCCTAGCCTCAGCAATCAGACAACAAAAGGAAATTAAAGGCATCCAAATCGGCAAAGAAGAAGTCAAATTATCACTCTTCGCAGATGATATGATACTATATGTGGAAAACCCAAAAGACTCCACTCCAAAACTGCTAGAACTTATACAGGAATTCAGTAAAGTGTCAGGATATAAAATCAATGCACAGAAATCAGTTGCATTTCTCTACACCAACAGCAACACAGAAGAAAGAGATATTAAGGAGTCAATCCCATTTACAATTGCATCCAAAACCATAAGATACCTAGGAATAAACCTAACCAAAGAGACACAGAATCTATACTCAGAAAACTATAAAGTACTCATGAAAGAAATTGAGGAAGACACAAGGAAATGGAAAAATGTTCCATGCTCCTGGATTGGAAGAATAAATATTGTGAAAATGTCGATGCTACCTAAAGCAATCTACACATTTAATGCAATTCCTATCAAAGTACCATCCATCTTTTTCAAATAAATGGAACAAATAATTCTAAAATTTATATGGAACCAGAAAAGACCTCGAATAGCTAAAGGGATATTGAAAAAGAAAGCCAAGGTTGGTGGCATCACAATCCCGGACTTCAAGCTCTATTACAAAGCTGTCATCATCAAGACAGCATGGTACTGGCACAAAAACAGACCCATAGATCAATGGAACAGAATAGAGAGCCCAGAAATAGACTCTCAACTCTATGGTCAACTAATCTTTGACAAAGCAGGAAAGAATGTCCAATGGAAAAACGACAGCCTCTTCAATAAATGGTGCTGGGAAAATTGGACAGCCACATGCAGAAAAATGAAATTGGACCATTTCCTTACACCACACATGAAAATAGACTCAAAATGGAAGAAGGACCTCAATGTGAGAAAGGAATCCATCAAAATCCTTGCGGAGAACACAGGCAGCAACCTCTTCGACCTCAGCCGCAGCAACATCTTCCTAGGAACAACGCCAAAGGCAAGGGAAGCAAGGGCAAAAATGAACTATTGGGATTTCATCAAGATCAAAAGCTTTTGCACAGCAAAGAAAACAGTTAACAAAATCAAAAGACAACTGACAGAATGGGAGAAGATATTTGCAAACGACATATCAGATAAAGGACTAGTGTCCAGAATCTATAAAGAACTTAGCAAACTCAACACCCAAAGAACAAATAATCCAATCAAGAAATGGGCAGAGGACATGAACAGACATTTCTGCAAAGAAGACATCCAGATGGCCAACAGACACATGAAAAAGTGCTCCATATCACTCGGCATCAGGGAAATACAAATCAAAACCACAATGCGATATCACCTCACACCAGTCAGAATGGCTAAAATCAACAAGTCAGGAAATGACAGATGCTGGCGAGGATGCGGAGAAAGGGGAACCCTCCTACACTGTTGGTGGGAATGCAAGCTGGTGCAACCTCTCTGGAAAACAGCATGGAGGTTCCTCAAAATGTTGAAAATAGAACTGCCCTATGACCCAGCAATTGCACTATTGGGTATTTACCCTAAAGATACAAACGTAGTGATCCAAAGGGGCACGTGCACCCAAATGTTTATAGCAGCAATGTCCACAATAGCCAAACTATGGAAAGTACCTAGATGTCCATCAGCAGATGAATGGATCTGGGAGATGTGGTATATATACACAATGGAATACTATGCAGCCATCAAAAGAAATGAAATCTTGCCATTTGCGACAACATGGATGGAACTAGAGCATATCACGCTTAGCGAAATAAGTCAAGCAGAGAAAGACAACTATCATATGATCTCCCTGATATGAGGAAGTGGTGATGCAACATGGGGGCTTAAGTGGGTAGGAGAAGAATCAATGAAACAAGATGGGATTGGGAGGGAGACAAACCATAAGTGACTCTTAATCTCACAAAACAAACTGAGGGTTGCTGGGGGGAGGGGGTTTGGGAGAAGGGGGTGGGATTATGGACATTGGGGAGGGTATGTGTTTTGGTGAGTGCTGTGAAGTGTGTAAACCCGGTGATTCACAGACCTGTACCCCTGGGGATAAAAATATATGTTTATAAAAAATAAAAAATTATATTAAAAAAAAAGAGAACAAATACTTATATAAAAAAAATATATATATATAGATTATGTCTGGTGTTGGTAAGTGCTATGGAGAGCAATAAGCCTGGCTACAGGAGTAGGAAATGCTATGGTAGGGGAGGTTTCTATTTATAGGGTGGAGTGGTTCCATTTCTCTGACAAGGCTATATTTCAACATACACTCAAAAACAGCGGCAGAGGGGACCGTGAGGATATCTGGAAAAAGAGCATCCAGGCAAAGGGAACGGCAAGTAGAAATGTGTTGGGTTCTCTGCTCAGCAGGGAGCCTGCTTCCTCCTCTCTCTCTGCCTTCCTTTGTGCCTACTTGTGATCTCTGTCAAATAAATAAATAAAATCTTAAAAAAAAAATAAAAGGAACAGGTGATCCCAGGACTCTGGGATGGAACCCTCTCTCCAGCGCTCTGCTCAGCGGGGAGTCTGCTTCTCTCTCTCCCTCTCCCTGTGTTCTCTCTCTCTCAAATAAAAAAATAAAATCTTTAAAAAACGATTTTTACCATCCACCTCCAACCTGGTAGGAGGTAGATGATAAAACAAACAAACAATCAAACAAACATGCTATTCCAGAGATTTGAAGCCATTCTTGAATATCTGGAACAACTTAAGAGGGTGATAAAGGTAATTCATACATACACAGTTAAGCAGCTGGTAATTCTAGGAAAAAGTAGAATTACTGAAAAAAAGCTGTACAAGAGAAAAATCTCATCATACTCAAGTATGGTGACCAAAACCTCTATCAACAACTACTCTTTATTGATTTTCAGCTTCTACAATCAATCTATAGCATTTGGAGATCCAACTATAAATATGATGAACTTAAAAAATATAAAAGTAGAGATGACCAAAATTGCACGTTACAAGTCCGAGAAGGACAATTCTGGGGGAATGGGAGTGGACATGCATAGTTTTGTTTTACAAGAGCAATTGTCAATGTTTTTTGAAGTAAAGTATAAGGTAATAAGCCTATTATTTAATTATAAAATTAACCAAATAGAGGAACTAATGATACTAGTGTATTGGGGAGGGGAAAGTGAGCAATATTGGATGGCATGAATGAGTTATGTTGCATGTAGCTCAGTAGGATTGCAATAAGTAAGATCTAAATATGATGAATTAAAACCCAGTTGTATGAGTTGTATTGTTCATAATTATGGATCACACAGAAAACAAAACAAAAACAAAATAAAATAAAAATAAACAAAAACCAAAACAATAAAAATTGTTGAAAGTAGTGTATTATGAGCACTAAAACTAAATGCAGAATGTGGAAGGAAGAAAAAGCCTTCCTTCTAGTCAGTAGTTCTTCTGCTTCTTTTGGTTTTTATTCATGTGTATTTAATAGTGGAAAAAAGGGAATTTTAGTTTGAAGAACAAAACGAAAAATTGAAAGAATATGAGCTTTTATTAAGGAACTGCTTTTGATACGAGTTGATTTTAGATAACTCAGTTTGAAAATTTTTGTACAGCGAGGATATTTTTATAATATGTATAAGAGATTTGATATTTCTGGTTTTTACACCATATAGATATTGCTCTTTCTCTGGAATATTGTTTGGAGGTTTTTTTTTTTTTTAAAGATTTTATTTATTTGTCAGAGAGAGAGAGGGAGAGAGAGTGAGCACAGGCAGACAGAATGGCAGGGCAAGCAGAGGCAGAGGGAGAAGCAGGCTCCCCGCCGAGCAAGGAGCCCGATGTGGGATTCGATCCCAGGACGCTGGGATCATGACCTGAGCTGAAGGCAGATGCTTAACCACCTGAGCCACCCAGGCGTCCCTGTTTGGAGGTTTTGATGTGTGTGTGTGTGTGTGAATGGCACAAAAGATAGATAGCGTATCTTCCTGCTCTTGTTCCTTATTCCTCTTAATTGCGAAGCTCATCATCTCCCCTTCATGTGAATATGGATTTATTGTCGAAAATGATGAAAGATTTCCTTTCATATAGCATATCATGTGATCTGCCTGGGAAATAATGAACAAATATAGTTGCCATATATATTCTAGGTTAGATTTAGTCTATACAAGCCCGACTATTAGGTTGCGTACACAGTGACACAGAGCTCTTCTTTGTTTAGAGTGGCTAATGGCTTCACATTCATTTGAAGGAAGAAGAAAAAAAAGATCAGCAAATGTGACTTGTGGTGGTATCTCTCAGGCTTGCCAGTTTTATTCTAGCCAAGATGTCACTGTGAAAAAGAGAAGGCTTCAGGAGGGAATGGTGTTCAGGGTTACACTTCTACGTTACCCTGTCTCTCCATTTCTCATGTTACCTTCGGGTTGCAGCAATTTTATCCTGAGCAGTGAGGAAGTAAAAAAATCTTATTCTCCCCCTACCCACCCCATGCCTCTGGCAGAAGACCATGAATACTCTTCTTTGCTGTTTTTGTGCTTTGGATTTCTGTCTCTCAGAGGTTTGTGAGAACAGATTTTAAAGACTGTTTTCTGTATTTCTAGTTCTGGTACTAGGTGTGCAGAAGTTCCCTTAAACATGTCACCAAAATATCCTTGTGCAATATAGGATCACGATGTAATCTGACTATCACTCCTTTAAAGGGGAAATTAGGTCTGTTCATATTTCATTAAGCAGGTTAGTTGGTTAGGCACTGCCCTGAATCCAGCCAAGATAGATATGTCTGCTTCTATGAATCAATAAACCCCCAAAATAAAATCTCTGAGAGTGAAATTCACAGAATTTAAATAGAGTTCTCACAAGAAAATGTGAACAGTAATCTGTGTTCTGATCTGTGTTACTTGTCCTTGCTGAAATTTCTTTCTGGGTTTACCTGGAATCCTTAGCTTGAAGGATTCAAATATATTAAATGTTTAAAGATTATTCTTTTTAAGGGCTAAGAAAGGACCCAAGGCTGATGCCTCAAAGAACTTTGACAATTTTGATATTTAATCTTTGTGATCTCATGAGTCTCCCATGACAATTCTTCTTGTGTATTCTTTTTTTTTAAATTGTTTTTATTGGCATATAATGTATTATTTGCCCCACGGGTACAGGTCTGTGAATCATCAGGCTTACACATTTCACAGCACTCGCCATAGTCTTCTTGTGTATTCTAGTCACCTAGAGAAGTGGTTAGTGGTCTCTTATTTGTTATCAAGGTTCTGTGTGGGATTCTTCCTTTTGTCTTAGCCTGCACTGTGTCTTAGTCCCTTCAGGCTGCTGCAACAAACTATTATAGGCTTGTAAATAACAAATTTATTTTTCACAGTTCTGGAGTATGAGAAGTCCAGGAATAAGGCACCAGCAGATTTGGTGTATGATGAGAACCTGCTTCCTGGTTTGTAGCCTGCTGTCTTCTTACTGCGTCCTCACATCCGAGGACAGAGAGAAAAGGAGAGGGAGAAAAGGAGACAAACATTCATTCTGCAGCATTCTACCCCCCCCCCCATTCCACAAAATTCATGCTCTCCTCATATGTAAAATACACTAATTCCATCCCCAAAGTGTTAACTAGTACCAAATTAACTCTAAAGTCCAAAGTCTTATCTAAATATCTCCTAAATCAGATGTAGATGAGTCTAGAGATAGGATTCATTCTGAGGCAAAATTTCTCTCCAGCTGAACTTTTGAAGCCAGATTAGTTATGTGCTTCCAAAACACAATGGTGGAAGAGCCATAAGATGGTTATCCTCACTCCCAAAGGGAGAAATAGGAAGGAAGAAAGGGGTGTTGCTTCTCAAGCAAGTACAATATGTAGCAGGGCAAATACCATCACGTGTTAGGTCTCTTTGGTTTGATGCTGTGCCATCAAACCCATGCGGCAGCATTTCACGTTCTAGATATACAGTGGGGGTGATGGTCACATCCCCCCCATGACTCAGTGGGGTAGCCCTGCCTCTTTGCCCTGGTGGAGCCCTACGTATGCAACTTTCTGCAAGGGCCTTCCCCAGGTGGCTCTGCTGGGCAGAGCTGCCCTTTGAAATCAAGGTGGAGGCAGCCTTGTCTCCTGGGCCTGTGGTGGGAATAGAAGCCCTGATGATCTCTGAATCACCTTTGGGGGATGTTATTATCTTGAAGGATAATGCATATTTACAGTCTTCCTTCATTCTATCCTATTTCTCTGTTTCCTTAATCCCAGCAGGCAGTGTTTCTTTCGGTGTAATCCTAGGTTGTGATTCTATTAAGTCCATGGTTCACATCAACATTAATCTCTCTGTCAAGTAATTGGTCAGCCAAATTTTGGTGTTCTCTTCTGAACATATTTTCTTATCTTTTACACTATGGACAGGATGAGGATTTTCCAAATCTTTGTTTTGATTTCTTTTAACGTAACAATTACTCCTTCAATTCATTTCTCTTTTCTTACACTTAGCTGTGAGCAGTGAGGAGGAACCAGGCCTCTCCATCAACACTTCACTTAGAAAACTCTTCCACTGAATATCCAGTTTCATTGTTCACAAGTTCTATCCACAGAACACTAGAACACAGTTCAGTCATGTTCTTTGTCACTTTATAATAAGGATCACCTTGCCTCTAGTTTCCAATAACCTAAATTCTGTATGAGACTTCACCTTCAGAATCCCCAATAACATCCATATTTGTAGCAAGCACTCTGAAACTCTTTAAGCCTCTACCCATTCCCCAATTCCAAGGCTGCTTCCAGATGTTTAGCTATTTGTTATGACAACACTCCATTCTTGGCACCAAAATCTGTATCAGTGAGAGTTCTTGAAAGAAACAAAATCTATGTATATGTACATAAAGTCCACATATGTATGAGCCAATTTCTTAAAAATATTATTTTTTAAGAAATTGGCTCATGAATAATTACGGAGGCTGAGAAGTCCCAAGATATATAGATGACAGATTAGAGACCTGAGGGACTCAGTAGGATCATTCCAGTCAAAGTCCAAAGGCTTAAGACCCAGGAGAACTGGTGATATAATTCCATTCTGAGTCTGACAACCAGGATAGCAGGTGATAAAACTGATGACACAACAGATGATATAAGTCCTAGTCCAAGGGCAGGAGAAGGTCGATGTCCCAGATCAAGTAGTCAAGCAGAGAGAGAGCAAGAGAGAGACAGACAGACAGAGAGAAACAGAGACAGAGAGACAGAGAACTCTTCCTTCCTCTGCTTTTTAAATTTTATTCAGGTACTCAGCATATGAGAGGAGGCCTAGCCACACTGGAAAAGGTACTCTGCTTTACTCATCCTGTGGATTCAAGCACTAATCTCATTCAGAAACACTTTCACAGATACACCAGGAATAATATTTAACTAAATATCTGGGTACTCTGTGACTCAGTAAGTAGACACATAGAATTCATCATCACAATTATACGTTTTATTAGACCAAATAATTCCCAATATACCATTGACAATGAAGTTCTGTTTTTTAATTTTTTTATTTAGTATTTAATCTTCCAGAACTATTTCTTTTCCTAAATTCTTCCTATGAGGCAGGCCTTGATTGTAGAAAAGGAAGTGTAAAGTCAACCACGTGGACGTCTATACCAATCCTGACGTCTATACCAATCCTAAGCTTCTTTAAAATATGCTTCTTTTGGAAAAGTTGATATTATATCAATAGCTGTAGAAAACCAAGAATGCTTCAACATCCTTGTAAATACATCAACTTAATAATAACTATTAAGCTTTTCCAGGACTATTTTTGGATAGTTGCAACATTCATTACCCTTCCTTTGAAAACATCAAATTCTAAAACAATAGCATAATGGTTTTGTGAAGAGTTATTTTTAAGACTAAATGGTGAAGCCCTTCTCCCTTTGCACATGTTTGTTTATTATTTCTTTATAGCATGTAAATATGTGCCCATATTGAAATATCATACAAATCAAAACTTATTTTTTACTAAAGCAGGAGTGGTAATAAAATCACTACCTCTATGTGTACCAGCAAATAAAAGAGAGTACTTATTGGGTATACATTTGTATTCTAAGTGACATTTTTGTGCCACATCACCAACTGTGTTATGCAAAAATTAGTATTTCACATTTTCATCATTGATTTTGATAAAATAATGGCATTAAGAGTTTACTTAAAATAGTAATTTATAGAAACAAAGTAAAAAATATACCTCCCTCAAGCAAAGCAGTAATGTGCATGTTATAGGTACAGGAAATTTGGAATGTTTTAGATTTCCCCAATTGGCAGAACTCTTAGAAATGGCAGACATTTAGAAAGCAGACATTTTAGAAAGGATTGCAGTTGTGACATGGGTATCCCAATTTTATTATGCCACCTTTCTAAGGGCAGTGGGCTCTTTTCCATCCACTGCTTCCTCTTTGACCTTGGTGTTTGTTGTAAAGGCATTTAGCTACTGCTCTCATGTGATGGCAGAAATACCTGATTTGGCAACTGTATACTTTATGAAATGTGATATGGCATCAATCATCATTAACCCAAATATTCCCATCACATGCAGGGCCTGACCCCATCACATCTGGTTTCCTGTTTGAAAAATCCTTCACTTTGTGGAGGTTTTGCTGATAACAATGCTCAGAATGATCTCTAGGCAATGGAAACTGACAGAAGATGAATTATCTGCCACTCAGGAGTTTGCCCCGACCATGGAAACAATCAAGTACAACTGTCCATTATTATTGTGTTTTCCCCTTGGCTTTCTTTATTTCGTGGATTAGTTTCGAGCTCAGCATCTGCTTTAAAAGCCCACTGAAAATCTCAAGAGCACATGTGAAATAGAGGCCTCCCAGTGAAATTATTCTTGGTTGAAAGCAAATGCAATCTCCTCCTCTTTGTTGTCCCAATAATATTTTGAATTGTGACACATTAATTTTTCCAAAAGAGCACTTAAAGTTACACTTATACTATGCGTGGGCATCTCAACACAAGACGTTTTTTGGTTAACTATTAAATTTCTGGACTGATGATGCATTTGTGGTTAGGAATCACTGGTTTTATTCTCCTGAAAAGTCTCAGGTAATTGATGATGTGGTATCAGTAGCTAATGCTGGTTGCATCTAAGATATGAAATATTTTTATCATTTAGAATTGACCAAAAGTGTGATTTTAATATATCTAATTGTTTGCTCACTAAATGCTGATTCTAGGCGGTTTTACAGAGACGGGAATCTGAACACAGCTTCGTCTTCATCAAGAAGCAGCTTCTCAGCAGGCAGGTAGCAGATAATCCTTCTCTTTGGCAATTCAAGATGTTTCAGATGTTTTTGAAGTAAAGGGGAATGAGTTCAATGTTAGGTAAAAGGATCAAATCAGAAAGCGATTTTTGCAACTTTGTGCATGAGCAAAGAGGACCATTTGAAAATTTAAATCACTAGACAGAGAGTTAAATGGTTGTGGAAAGGCCAAGGGATTTTGAGGAGTTAGGAGAATTGTAAAGGCAAAGATTTCTAATAGATTTATATCTAGATTGCAGTGCTGAACTCAGTTGCCTTTAGGGGCCAGACAGGTAATATCAGTTAAGTGAGTTATGGACAAGCTTTGTTTGCACATTAGAAATGCAGCAATAGAATTATACCTTCACCTAACCATATGAATGAACCTCACAATCTACTCAAAAGAAGGCAGACATACAAGAATATATTCTGGATGATTCCATTTTCATAAAGTTCAAACAGACAAAGCAAGTCAATGGCATTTGAAGTTATGATAGCAATTCCTTTCTGGGAACAGTGAACAGCAGAAGGCACAAAGGGGCTTCCAGGTGCTGATGATGTTCTCTTTCTTGATCTGGGTGCTGGTTGCATAAATGAATTCAATTTATGAATGGAGCTATATACTGAAATGCTTGTGTCCTTTTATGTATAAGTCTTACATCAATAAAAAGTTTAAAAAATATGTCCCAACAAATATTCAAATTCACAAATTTCTCTCTCTCTCTCTTTTTTTAATCTATAGCCTGAAGTTCTGGTTTCCTTATTTTAGCCTTTAGAAAAGGCATGAGTGCTGGGTGCCCAGGTGGCTCAGTTGGTTAAGTGTCTGCCTTTAGCTCAGGTCATGATCTCAGGATCTTGGGATGGATCCAGAGTTGGGTTCCCTGCTCAGTGCAGTCTGCTTCTCCCTTTCCCTCTGCCCTTACCCCCACTTGCGCTTGTTTTCTCTCAAGTAAGTAAAATCTTTAAAAAAATAAAAAAGAAAAAAAAAAGAAGAGGCACGAGTACTTAGAGTTGTTTTCTTCCCCCAAAGAAAAATAATTTGGTACATTGTGACAGTAAATGGTGACTGGTACTGGGCCTTGGTATGAAGAGAAATAATAAAGTGAGGTGAGGCCATGAGAACTGGGGGCTTGCCTTTCTTTATAAGACATCTGCTTTTGTATTTCAGCAGATTTGGGCCATGTGGGTTATGTGTGCTGAGGGCTACCAGGTGTTCAAATTTTTAAATTAAGCCAGGAATCTTGATTTTATTTCAAAACTCCATATTTTCAGTTTTGCTTCTTTTTTTTTCTCCAAATTTTCAGTTTTTGAGTAATCTTTTTAAGTACTACGACACTAGAAGAAGCATAGCCACAGGTCAGATTTGACCTGCAGTTTGATCCTTTGGTGTAGGAGGGTTGATTGACTTCTGGATTATCTCTGTTGATGTTGACAAAATTTAAGAAAGGAACAAAAAGATGAATGGGGGCAGAAAGGAACATATGTATACTTTTTGTTTAATTGAATTTTGTGTGTGATTTATGACAGTGCTAATGGTAGTTTCTTCATTTTTTCACCTTTGGGGGTCTAGAAAATGGGGTTTGAGTTACATGTTCTAGCATCTCAAATTTGAAGAGTGGTGGGTTCTATGGCTTTCTTCATTTTCCAGACTGCTTTGAACATGTTTTCTCTTTGATTCTCCCAAATGTTCATATATATTGGTTGCTTACTGTGTTCTAGGCACTGTGCTAAACATTCCGAATCCATGTTCTCATTTAATGCTCAGATACTGTGATTGTCCACAGTTTGCTGGGGAGGAAACTGAAGCTTGCCTACATTTCCAGCAAGTTAGTGATGATTAGGATTTGAACCAGGGTTGTAGAGCTTGAACCCTTAACTACTAATCTATCACTGATCACTAATCTTATCATTGTACCTAGACATATGCAAATCAAAGACTTCAAGCCTGTATTATACCTGACAAGACTGAGTCATAGAATCTTAACCGACTTGGCAGAACTAGGGTTGCTATTTAGTGAAAGAGGTTTGCTACAAGCCTTTTGTTCTTGTTCCTGTCCCCCCACCACTCCCTCCCACCCCATCACTCCCCCCCATAACCCCCACCCCTCGCCAAAGTCACCCAGGGAGGGAATTTCATTTTAGCAGATTTCTCTAACAGTGGATTCTTTCCTGTCACTTATAGCAGTATAATTATCCTTTATTTGTGAGTATAATCTAAATAAAATCAACTTAATCTTAGATGAT
The DNA here is from genome assembly GCF_030435805.1 of Mustela lutreola. Classification (NCBI taxonomy): domain Eukaryota; kingdom Metazoa; phylum Chordata; class Mammalia; order Carnivora; family Mustelidae; genus Mustela; species Mustela lutreola. The sequence continues at coordinate 13,673,160 of NC_081290.1, forward strand.
AAGGTGTAGCCCAAACAAGAAGTATACTGATGTCTGATATGCATACTGAATTAATATTCTTGATGCTTAGGATAACAAGAATGGTGCATCTCCTCTCAACTACTGAATTAGAAAGCCAGGCATTTGTCCAAATATGCAAATGTTTAGCCTTGTGTAGGTAAAGCCTTTGGATGACTGATACAATTTTCACTTTGAATTATATTCTTTGGTGCTACACAGTGGCAGAGTGTTAGGCAAATATGACTTTTAAAAGTATTATTTCAATCTTGACCAATAGCAGCCCCCAGATGAGTGGGGGAAATGTATATTTAATGGCTTGACTTATTCTTATATTGTACTTATTTAAATTTTAATTGGTCCCTTTGAATTTTCTAGTTTTCCTTACTGAACAGTGAGTGATTAAGTTTCACAATTCTGTTTACTAGATGGAATTTAAGTGATCTTAACAATCAAAACAAAAATTAGTTTTGTCTGTTCCTCCTCTTCCTATTCAGTCTGGTCAAGAAGTCATAAAATATTTAACGCAACATTTCAAATCTGAGAGTTGTAGAATTGTCTCTTGAAATAGGCTGGAATGTATCAAACAAAGCATTTTATTTGTAGTTTTGCTTCCTAAAAGTTTACAATAAAAATAGGAAGACAGCTTTATTGTATTTTTGCTAAATTCATTAGGACTTCTCTTCAGTCTGTTAATTGTGCCCTCCTGTTGTGTGGTCCTAATGAAAAGAATCCATTTTTAACCAGCACCCTCCATTGTGGTCCTGACGTTTCCATGGAAATGAAATAGCTTGTTCTGACATTGTTTGCTGTACATATTTACAGCACATTAGGTAACACCTGGGCATTGAAATCTTGCAGTATAATAGGCTTTTATTTTTAAAGAATACCAGCAATACCACATTCCCATCACATTAGTTTCTTGCCATTTTGGTGGATGAACACGTGAATAATAATTACTAACACTGGTCTTAGGTTGGCAGTTCGATGAGATTTTTCATCAATATATATTACATTATATTATACCTAATATACGTATATAACAAGTAAATGCACTAGAATCTTCACAACATAGAGGCAGAAAAGCTTATCTTAGTCTATTTTTGTTAAATCATAAAAATACATTCTTCTCCTTAGCAGGTGTCTCAAATACGTATGTGTAGTTGTATCTGTATTCAACATTTGTGCATGCCTACCAGGTATCAGATGCTACAATGATAGCCAGTGCTACAAAGATGAATAAGATATATTTCCCTGACCTCAGAGAGCTTAAATTCTAGAATGTTAAATGACAAATCTGATTAATAATAATGTATAGTAAATATCTTCCAACTTGGGTAAGCCCCAGAGCTAAAAGGCTCTATCACATTTAGAGTCAGATAAAAGGTATAAAGATAAAATGTCGGTGAACACCTTTCTTTTTTAAATACAGTTTCTTAGGTGATTTCATGCCATGGCTTTGGATGGATACATTTGGAGGATCAGAGAAGCCATAATCCCTGCCATCTACACATTCATGCTTATCTCTCCGGGCTACTTGGCAATACACACATAACTTTCCATTATCTTTCCCTTGCATACCACACAAGAATTTCCAAACAATTATTTAATCTCTCAAATTTATATTCAGTTCCCACATTGTGGCAGGTATTTTTATCTATTTTAGGACAATTGTCTGACTCTCAGAAATCTCAATTCTTTTTTTTTTTTTTTTAAGATTGATTTATTTATTTGACAGACAGAGATCACAAGTAGGCAGAGAGGCAGGCAGAGAGAGAGGGGGAAGCAGTTTCCCTCCTGAGCAGAGAGCCTGATGCAGGGCTCCATCCCAGGACCTTGAGATCATGACCCGAGCAGAAGGTGGAGGCTTAACCCACTGAGCCACAGAGGTGCCCACAAATCTCATTTCTTAAATCAAAATTTTAAATATCTTTATTCTTTACATATTTTCCTCCTGCATCAGAAACGAAGTAACTTTCTTATTCAAGGCTAATATTCTGCACCCATGGTCTTGACTCTATTATCTCTAACCTCTTTTAGGCCCCAAAGTCCCTTTGGCTGTGGTAAGATTGTTTCTTATATGGTCCCAGTAGCACTTACAGCAGGATATAGAGCAATTCCAAAGGATTCCCTCTGCTTCGGGTAAGATTATGATTCCACAGCTTTGACACTGGCCAAATCAGGATTTTAGGAAGCCCCAGAATTCCACATGCTTTTAACCCACTGAGCCACCCAGGTGCCCCTCCACATGCTTTTAGTAAGACTGTCACTTTCTATACCCATCACTAACCACAACATTTCTCTTAGTGTTACCTAGTGTTGATGAGACCAGTCCCAAGAATCAAGCTGATTCCTCACATTCCCTAAAAAACCATCAAGATTAATTTTATCATGCCCTTCTTTTTTTTTTAAATATTTTATTTATTTATTTGACACAGAGAGACAGAGAGATAACAAGTAGGCAGAGAGGCAGGCAGAGAGAGAGAGAGAGAGAGGAGGAGGAAGCAGGCTCCCTGCTAAGCAGAGAGCCCGGTGCGGGGCTCGATCCCAGGACGCTGGGAACATGACCTGAGCTGAAGTCAGAGGCTTTCACCCACTGAGCCACTCAGGAGCCTCTATCATGCCCTTGGGCACAAATTCATGTCCAGGACTCCCGGGACAGCCATCATGATTTTAGCTTCACATGGCTCAGTTTGATCCCTAATCTAAATCCTCTCCCTCCCTTCCCAGTGTGTCTATGCTCTTCCACTGCGCTCTCTACAAAATGCCCTCTATCTTTTGCTCTAGGTCCTTCTTCACCTTTTATGCCAAATGAAGTCAAATATCCTCTTAGAAAATAGCTCTCTGAATGCTGACATCTTTTTCTTCCATATTCTCCCAGGACCAGAGGTAGATTGGATGTCTTCCATGTTTCCCATTGTCTCTTCCAAACCCCTGTCTGTCCCTTTTTGGTCAAAACTCCCAGTTTGTTTGAAGCAAATGTCTATGACGTCCTCTATGCTTCTTAAGCACTCATCCTCAAAAGTCCCACTTATGTCTTCTCATAAGAGAACTGCTGTTTTATTAATTCGTTCATGATGTCTGTTATTTTTCTTAGTATCTTGAACATCGACATACGCATTCTAACACCCTAGACCCTCCGTTTCCTGGCTGCATTGTCCTAATGATTATGTCCTCTACTTATCCTTAAGGCATACTCTGAGCTCTTCATTATGAAAAACTACAGTTTCCACAAATTCTTGATTTCAAGGATTCTACTCTCTCACTGCTAATATTTCTGGCTCACTTATTCCATTATGACTGCTACAATTCTTCTACCCTGTTGAGTACCTCTAAGGCATACCACCTTTTAATCTACCTATAACTTCACAAATCTTCACTTTTCTTTTTATCTGGATTGCATTGCACTACCATTTTTATCACCTTGATACTCACTTGAATTCATTTCAGCTCTGTTGTCTCTCTTTTTTTCCCACATTGCCTGGTAGAAAACAAACACGCATAAGTCCTCCTTTTAGGTATACGTGCACCATTGCAGCCAAAGGCAGCTGGAAGAGAAACATAAATATACTCACTGCTTTCATTTTAAAATCATAATCGCAAGCTTCATGTGTTTCCTCAGGACTGCCTGGCTATCCTACTCCATTTTAAAATCAGTTCACCTTCTTTCAAAAGATTATTGTACATCTTTTCCCCTTTCCTTAGGGTTTCAATATCCCTTTCACCTTTTCATTCTGAGTTGATGACTCTCTTTTTATAGCACGAAGAAAATGGAAATAATCACAATGCTCACATTTTTTTTTCACATGAAACCTGCCCACTCCACGCATCTGGACATATAATTGTTGCTTATCTACCTTTTGCCATGGATGAACTCTACATTTGTGCATTGGATTCCAGTCCTTTTGACTTACTAAAATTAATCCCACAATTTTGTCGTTTCCTTTTTTTGGTTTGTTTTAAGTGGTATTGCTGCATAACAGACCACTTCAAAACTTAGTGTCTTCGAACAAGCATCTTGTTATCTCTCATAGGTCCTGCGGATCAGGCATTTAGTAAGTAATCAGCTGGGTGGTTCTGCCCAAGGATCTCTCATGTGATGGTAGTCAGAGCATGGCTAGAACTAGCACAGATGGAGGAGTGTCGGGGCCGCTAGGGATTGACCAAGTATTTTTTTCAGTTCAGATAGTCTCAAAACTATGACTCGTGATGTCTCTGCCTGGGTTGCTTTGAATTTCCTTACAGTGCAGTAGCTTTAGGGTAATTAAAACATTTACATAGCAGTTTAAGGCTACAGTGGGAGTGTTTCACTATTCTTTTCTGTCCTAGCCTCAGGACAACAATATGCTTCACACAGCCACTATCTGCTGATCCTTTTTTTTTTTTAATTTTTTATTTTTTATAAACATATATTTTTATCCCCAGGGGTACAGGTCTGTGAATCACCAGGTTTACACACTTCACAGCACTCACCAAAGCACACACCCTCCCCAATGTCCATAATCCCACCTCCTTCTCCCAACCGCCCTCCCCACAGCAACCCTCAGTTTGTTTTGTGAGATTAAGAGTCACTTATGGTTTGTCTCCCTCCCAATCCCATCTTGTTTCGTTGATTCTTCTCCTACCCCCTTAAGCCCCCATGTTGCATCACCACTTCCTCATATCAGGGAGATCATATGATAGATGTCTTTCTCTCCTTGACTCATTTCGCTAAGCATGATATGCTCTAGTTCCATCCATGTTGTCGCAAATGGCAAGATTTCATTTCTTTTGATGGCTGCATAGTATTCCATTGTGTATATATACCACATCTTCTTGATCCATTCATCTGTTGATGGACATCTAGGTTCTTTCCATAGTTTGGCTATTGTGGACATTGCTGCTATAAACATTTGGGTGCACGTGCCCCTTTGGATCACTACGTTTGTATCTTTAGGGTAAATACCCAATAGTGCAATTGCTGGGTCATAGGGCAGTTCTATTTTCAACATTTTGAGGAACCTCCATGCTGTTTTCCAGAGTGGCTGCACCAGCTTGCATTCCCACCAACAGTGGAGAAGGGTTCCCCTTTCTTTTGATTATAAGACCGTCACAGACTACACAGATCTGGGAGAAGGGGCAGAAGTCCACTTCTTGATAAGAGGAGTGTTAAGGTCCCATCACAGAATAGCATGTGGAGGCGATATATTGCTGTAGTCATTTTCGGAAAATAAATCTGCCTCATAGGTTAGGGAATATTTTATTTGCTAATGAAGTATTACCATCCACATGCAAATGTACTGCAAAAGCATCCATTAAAAAGAAAAAAAAACCCCTCTATCTCCATGTGCCTGGCCCCCTGCCTGTATATCTTTACGCTCTTTTGTTGCAAATATTTCAGAACAGTTTTCCATTTTTCATCTTCTTATTTATTCCTTCAATGGAATCAGATTTCATTTCTGCCTCCACTAAAATACTCTTGGCAAAGTTATCCACTTTTGGAGGCCAGTGGTTAACTCTCATTTGACTTCATTCCTTCATTGTATTTGATATAATTCGTGATTCCCTATTGTTGGAATACTTTTCTTGTATGATTTTCCAAGCTCCACTGTGTCTGAGTTTTCCTCCCACTTTTCTGGTGATTCCCAGTCCTCTCCTGTGCTTCCCTGATCTATTCACATTGGAGTGTACCGAGATTCATTCCTCAACCCTCACCTAGTTCCCTTCTGTATCTGTGCCCTAGATCATCTCCTCCAGTCCCCTGGCTTTAAATGACATCTCTTGGTGATGACCTCCCAAATTTCAGTATTAGTTTTAAGCACTGTCTGTACTCTGGACTCATACGTCTGATTGCCTTCTTCACCTATACACTTTGGTCATCAAATGGGCATATGAAATTTAACTATGTCCAAAATACAATTCTATCACCACCCCACCCAAATATGCTAATTTCTCAGATTTCCCCATTGTATAAAATGGCACGATCGCCAATATCTGGGAATCATTCTTGAGTCCTTCCTTGTCATCCTTAACAGCCCGTTCACCTAAATTCCTTCCAGTTACATCCAGACTTTGCAAAATCCTCACTTTGTCCACCCCTGTCATCCTAGCAAATACGTGTTAAGCGGACAGTAGTTCTATATATGGGGTCGACAACAAATTGTGTCTATCCCACTTCCTGCCCCCCAATAACAAACGTTATCTTTAAAAAACATAATTAAAATGATGTTTTTTGCTCCTAATCCTTAAATGGCTTCTTCAGTATTCAAAATAAATGCAGTGTCCTCATTATAACCTCTGTCTTTGTTCCTCTCTGTGCTGGTCCCCATCCACCTCTCCTCCTCATTTCCTGTCCCTCTCACGCTGCTTTCACCTTTCTAACCTCTGTGGCCTTCTTGGGCTTTGACCCTAGCAGACTCATTTCCTTTTGAACCTTTGAAATTTATTTTTTTTTTCTGCCTTAACATTCCTATACATTTCCAGTCTTCTTTAATTGCCTTCACCGTTTTCTAGATTCTTTAAAGATCACAGAAAGCAGAGTGTCTTTCGGTATCTAGGGAATGTAGTTATCCAGGTCATGAGACTGGAATTCTGCCCCATCTAACTGCACCTGAAAATCATTCATGTAACTTTTTCTGAAGAACAGAACTTTAGGCTCTACCTTAGGCATACTGAATCGTTACCTTCAAACATAAATCCGTGGGTCTATACTTAAACTTTTCCTCCAGTGTTTCTTCTGTTGCCCAGGTTGTGGGTTAGCACTTAGGAAGCACCAGCAAAAGCCTAGGGAGTCTAAATTCTCTTTTGATGATGTTACATGTCTTGGCTTTAATTCCGTCTTACCATTATTTTTCTCATACTTCCTATTCCAACAGATGTTCTCCTGGGAAATAGAAAAAGGCAATAAAATAAGGTATGAGGCGAATGTTCTTTCTGATATTCATTAATAGTAAGCCATTCACCAACTTCAATAAATACCTTCTCTTTTATAATAGCATGTAAGCTGTATTTTTTCAAAATACTTTTGTCATAACACATTTCAAAAATCTCAACTTTTGTGAATTTTAATTTATTTCTGAAGTAACACATCATTTGGGTGCATTAACCATGCGTATTTTATATATTCTCTTAAAAATCTAAGTTTGAATGTTTCCATATATTGGTATATCTGTTTCTTCATATAGGGATGTTTCTTCTTTTTACCTCACCAGTAGTAATTTGATTTCCATAGTTGGTTTCTTGGTCTTATATATCCCCTATTTCTTTCTAACATTTCAGAATGCCAGACCATGAAAACATGCCTACTTCTTTGATTAAAAAGAAATATATGTTTTACCTCAATTTGGGACAGTGTTTTCAACTTTCCAGCATACAGGAACCCCTTTATTGCATCAACCTACTTAATGCACATCACATTGTAAATGGTTATATTTTTACTGTTTGTTGGTTGAAAAAACCCACATATGTCCATGCACTCGTAGATCCCACTGCTGTGTGCCTGTTACAGGTCTTTTAGAAATTGAGATATGAGAAACATAGCTAGTGTTTGGAGAAAACATGTTAAAATAATTGAAACATGCTACTTCCCTTGGCTGCTTACAGGGTTTCCCAAAAATCAAAAAAAGGAAAATGGAAATACTACTCTCTATATAAATGACTTAGTACATATTGTCTCCAATGAAAATGTTGGTAAAATCTGGGTGCAAAGAACTATGCTTAAGGTTAGGTCAGCTGTCCTAGCATCCCCCAGCCTCTTTAATGGGATTGTTAAAACTAGTCATCTTCGACTATCTATATGGAGAAAACAAGGTGAAAATAGAACAACTGGTAGGACCTGTTAATGGGCAGATCTTAAGTTGGCTCATCCACATAACTGCATAAAATAAAGGAGTAGAAAAAAAAAGGCGTGGCTGAGCATAACTAGAGGAGGCTGGTTTTGGCCAAGTTTGATTATCACATGAATGGAGGAGTCAATAATTTAAAAAGAAAAAGCTTAATATAGGTTTGTGACTTCTTTTTTTAAATTAAAAAAAAAATTTTTAATTAAAATGTAATGTATTGTTAGCCCCAGGGGTACAAGTCTGTGAATTGCCAGGTTTACACACTTCCCAGCACTTAGGCATGTGACTTCTTAACATGGAAACACTGCTCACAAATATCTGTCCTTCAAGAAATGTCCCAGGTAATAAATAAGTAGCTTAACAAATGTGGCTGCCATGTTTTCTGGTCAATACAATACTCTTCTTTCTAGCTTCTTTCCATTAGCAACGGCTTTATGACTCTTGTTCTAGCCAATGAATTACGAGTGGCTGTCAGCTAGGTGGAGCTCACTGGAATGCTTTTCAATTCCTGATAAAATACGACATATTTACCAGGCATGCCGCTTTACCTCCGGTCCTTTCACTGCCTCCTCCCTGAAATGCAGATGTAGTATCTGAAGTTTCTCAGTCATCTTGCAGTTATGAGGCTCTGAACCAATAGGCTAACGATGGAAGAGCAGAAAAATAGGAAGCTTTTGGTTTCTTGTTGAAAAGAGGAACCAGTGCCAGCCACTATTAATCTCCAGGCTTCGAATAATATAAGAGTAATGAATCTGTATTGGCTTAAACTACTGTTTGTTGGATTTTCTGCTATTTGGAGAACAAACTCCAAGGGATGCAATCCTCCTACCCTGTAGTAGGTGGAGCAAAGTTGGAAAGGGAAGGGAGTAGAACCTGGTAAGATTTACTCTGCTCCTACAGAAATTCTGGCCCGCCGTTTGCAAACAAGTTGTGATCTTATTTTTCCAAACCACATTCTTAAGAACGCAAATAACCCCAGTATCTTTGTTTTTTCCTTCCTATAACATAGTAACATGCCGTGCAGGACATTATTTCTTTCTCTTTTTTCTTCCTGTCCAGAACCCTATTGATAATAGGTTCTGCACGCAAGGTGTTATAATAGGGATAGAAAGAGAATAGTGAGAGCTCCTGCCTGAGAGAATTTCACAGCTAAGTAGCAGAGACCAACGAGAACATGCATAGCTGTGACATGTTGTTATATATGCATAAATAGGGAAATAGTGGAGAAGAAAGGAACCATATCTAATGGGCAAGTGAGAAGGGTTATAATGATTTCCAGATTTTTTTTGCAATAAATTACCAGGTTAAGAAAATTTCTTTTGTAATATATGTATAAGAGATTAGACTATTTTTAGTGTTATGTGTCTTCATGAGTTGGATAAACTGCTAAAAAACCTCAATGGTAGAGGGACACCTGAGTGGCTCAGTGGGTTAGGCCTTTGCCTTTGGCTCAGGTCATGATCTCAGGGTCTTGGGATCGAGCCCCGCATCAGGCTCTCTGCTCAGTTGAGAGCCTGCTTCTCTCTCTCACTCTCTCTCTCTCTCTCTGCCTGCCTCCCTGCCTATTTGTGATCTCTCTCTGTCAAATAGATAAATAAAATCTTTAAAAAACAAACAAACAGGGACGCCTGGGTGGCTCAGTTGGTTAAGCGGCTGCCTTCGGCTCAGGTCATGATCCCGGCGTCCTGGGATCGAGTCCCACATCGGGCTCCTTGCTCCGCAGGGAGCCTGCTTCTCCCTCTGACTCTGCCTTCCACTCTGTCTGCCTGTGCTCACTCTCGCTCGCTCTCTCTCTGACAAATAAATAAATAAAATCTTTGAAAAAACAAACAAACAAACAAACAAACAAACAAAAAAAACCTCAATGGTAGAATAAATCTATTTGACAGAAGAAGTGATATTCATGGATCTTGTTAATATATATATTTTCTTAAGCATTCCAATTTTTTCTATGTGTGTGTATATGTGTTATGAAATTCATGTCAGGCTGTATCATATAGTGTGTGTTTCTCTGTAACCTGCATGTTTACTATTTCTCATAAATATAATTTCATGACAAAACATAGATATCTGCCTATTATCATTCATAATGAGTATAGACGATTTCATAATATGAATGTATGACAATTTATTTAAAATATTAATTTATCATACATTTAGGTTGTTTAAAGTTATTTGAATTCAACATGCTTGTACCTAAAAAAGTATCTTTTTACCCAATTATTTCGCTAGGGCTTGAAAGAAAAGAATTTGCAGCAGTCCTGTACCAATTTACTTTCTCCTGGAGATGTCCAGGCACGAAGAATGACTGCTTTAAAGCTTGGCAAACATGCTAATCACCCCCTGGCAAACATGCTAATGACCTCTGGTAAACAAGCAAATGACCTGATATACTCACTCATGATATTTACTAGCAGAAGGATAATGGCAACTTCTTGTCAATGAAAAGGTTTTTAGCAGGGAAAAAAAACAAAAAACAAAAATACAAAACTATTCTGTTGAAACTGCTTATTGTGAATAATCCTGCAACTTATAAATTTATGGGGGTTGGCTAGCTAAGGAAGGTCCCATAAACTGTAATTAATGTAAGAGAGCCCCAATGGCTTCCTCTGTGTGAGTGATGTGTATGCACACATTGCTCAAATGCTTTATCTATTAACCTGGAGCGAAACAATGTTCTGTAGTAGGAGAAGAAGTCCTTTTTTTTTTTTTTTTTTTTTTAATTGGAAGCTGTATCTGAGGTCTCAGAGTCCTCCTCCAAGGAGAAATTTCTCTCCTGTATCATTTAAATCATTGATGAAGCAGTTTGATTTGGCAATATGATCTTTGTATCACCACAGATAAATTCCAGAATTGTCATTTCTGGGTAGAGGAGAATACATTATTTTAGAAACTGTGGAACATATAACTGGTCTATTGAATAGTCTAACCTAGGTATGGTCAAATTACCGGTTCTGTGCTCTCTCAAATTTCCTTTTTTCATTCTTTGGGGGCATCTTGGACAGTTCCCTCAGCTTTCTTGTTACACTCAAGTATATATAAGAAAGTCTAGTCAGTTCAAGTCCAGTTTAAAAGTCCAATTGCATATCCAATTTCTTGCACATCTCCGCTCCTCCTAGTTACCCCCAGGCTAGGCTTGGGGAACTTGGAGTAGAGATGAAACAGTCTTCTCCTAAGACATCTATTTCACCTCTGTTTTCCCTCTTATGGTTCTTTCTTCTTCAGCTAGTAGAATGGGGAGGTATGATAAAAAGCAAAAAAGAGAGAGAGAAAGTGTTTTTTTACTTAAAAATTTGTGTTGAGGTCATTTCTTGGATCTCCTGTTTGTTACTTCTCATGTGACAGGCATTCCATAGGCTGTCTCTCTTGTGGTGTTTGTGTGATTCTAGAAGGGGATCTCCTCAGTGCTCAGTTCTTTGACATGCGAAGTCTGCCCCATTGATATCTCTATCAAACACACCTCAGGTCTTCCCTCTGGTCGTCAACACAGCCTTTAGCTTCCAGGTTCCCCTTGCTTGATTGTGTCCCTTCAAGACTTTTAGACAAAATAATGTTTCATTTTGTTGCTTTCTGTAATGTCCACTTTCTCTAAGACAAAACTGGTTGGAGTACGGATTACTCTATTACTCTATTCCTCTTCTGTTCTACCTTCTCTCTCTACTTCTGTTTCCACTTCCATTCAAATATTCCTATATGCAGATCACTCAATATGCTGTATGACAAGATCCCCAGCTAATGAATGAGATGTCAGTCTCTTTAATTGATTCTCTCAGAGATTCATGATTTGGCTTTAGGGGAAGAGCTAGGCATATCTCTCTCTTATATTAAATACTCAGTACTTCCCTGGTGTGCTGTGTTTATCAACAGGAAGAAAGTGAGGCTTATATGAAAGATAATTATTTGTTTACTTCTCAATAAATACCAAAAAAGTACCTGACCCACCAATGCTTTTTGATATTTATTGCCCTTGATTTTGTGCCCCAGACCTCAATTCTTCAGATATCCAGAAAAATCTCATTTAATGTCCTTATTCATATGAATAAATTATCTTCCTGAAAGTTACTACTTTTTGACATCTATCTTTCTGAGAATTTCTCACCAATAATGTGTATTATTATTTATTTTTTGCTCATCAGGTAGTTCCAGAACTTCCCTTATTGATGTTTTAGTCAGAATTTCTTCAGTTAGAGTTTTTAAAAATGTGTTTATTGGCCATTTGTGTTTCTTATGTAAATAGCATATTCATGGAGTTTAACCCATTTTTCTTTTTTTTCCTAAAGATTTTATGCATTTATTTGATACAGAGAGAGATTGCGTGAGAGGAAGTACAAGCAGGCAGAGCAGCAGGGTGAGGAAGAGAAGCAGGATCCCTGCTGAGTAGGGAGTCCCAGGACTGTGGGATCAAGACCTGAGCAGAAGGTAGCTGTTTAACCAACTAAACCACCCAGGTACACCTAGCCCATTTTTCTAGTGGATTATTCATTCAATACTCTAGTGGAATATTCATTTGAATACTGATTTGTGGAAGTTCTATTTATATTGAAGATCCTGAATATTTTATTGCTGTGTAGGTTGTGGATTTTCTTTCAGAGTTTGGTTTTTATTTTTTCAATTTATTAATGATAATTTTTCCTGTAACATATTTTTAGTTTTTATATAGTCAAACTATCAAACTCTATGCTTTATCCTTTGAAATAGCTAATTAAAAGTAACTTCTCATTCTAATATATTTATGGTTTCTTTTTGTTATTTAGATATTTAAGCCATTTTGAATTCATTTTGGGAATAAAGTGTGATATGAGAATCTACCATGATTTTTTTTTTCTTTTTAAGTTTTTATTTTAATTCTAATTAGTTAACACACAGTGTTCTATTAGTTTCAGGAGTAAAATACAGTGATTCAGCAATCCCATACATCACCTGGTGCTCATCACAACAAGTGCCCTCTTTAGTCCCCGTCACCTGTTTAACCCATCCCCTCACCCACCTCCCCTCTGGTGACCAACAGTTTGTTCTCTGTAATTAAGTCTGTTTCTTGATTTGTTTCTCTCTCTCTTTTTTCCCCTTTGTTCATTTGTTTTGATTGCTAAATTCCACATATGAGTGAAATCATATAATATTTGTCTTTCTCTGACTTATTTTGCTTAGCATAATACTTTCTGGCTCCATCCATTGCATTGTAGATGCCAAGATTTCAATCTTTTTTTTTTTATGGCTGAATGCTGTTCCATTCTATATAAATACCACATCTTCCTTGTCCATTCATCAGTCAATGGATACTTGGGCTGTTTCCATAATTTGGCCAATGTAGCTAATGCTGCTATTAAACATTGCTGAGTCCCTTTGACTTAGTATTTTTGTATTCTTTCGGTAAATACCTACTAGTGTGATTGCTGGATTGTAGGGTAGTTCGAATTTTAACTTTTGAGGAATCTCCATGCTGTTTTCCATAGTGGCTGCACCAGTTTGCATTCCCACCAACAGTGCACAAGTATTCCTTTTTCTCCACATCTTTCCCAACATCTGTTGTTTCTTGTATTGCTCATTTTAGCCATTCTGACAGGTGTCAGGTGCCACTACATTTTTCAGTGTTCTCAATAACCTCTGTTTCTTTAAATTCACTGGCATGAGGAATTATTTTCTTCACTGGCATGAGGAATTATTTTATACATTTGCTTGTGTCATTTATTTATTTATTTATCTACTTACTCACCCATTTATTTATTCAGGTTTTAATATATCATATGATATGTCTTCTTACATTATTTTTACTTTCAAAAATTTTATATTAACTATCCTCAAACATTTACATTTCATGATGAGTGGTATACCTTTTCCAATTTTCTCATTCCAAAAAAGTTTCTTTCTTTCCTTTCTTCCTGTCTCCCACCTATCCTTCCCCTCTTCCACAATTATGAACACCATCTGTCTGTTTTACTGATGTGTACAAATAATTAGTTCTGGAGACATGTTTCTTAATCTGTTAATTTCTAATCTTTAATCGATAATCTTCCTCTAATATTTTTATTATTATTACATTTTTCTTTTTTTAACATATTGAATTGAATGCCCAGTTCAATTGTTTTTATTCTTTTTTTCTTTAATTATAAAGCATACAGCACTAGCTTTGGCTATAACCTTAAGATTTGGTATATAATCTTCTATCATTACTAATTTCCAAATATCTGTAATTTTGGTTTCATTTTCTTTTTACCAAAGCATATGAAAAATTTTCTAACTGCCTAGTCTTTTAAAAAACTATTCATCTGATATGAATATCAATTTGCAGTCAGAGTATGGCTTGTAATATGGGTCCTTGTCAGGGATTTTATTTTCTTCAACACCAGTTCTATTGTTATTTTTTTCCTCCAGTATAGGTGGTTTATGCCTTTTTATTATATTTTTAAACCTCATTGCAATTTTTAAAAAAATTATTCGTCTTCCATTTTCTTTTAATATTATTGCCTTTCCAACTGAGCAAGTTCCTTTCTCATGATTTTCTCTCTGATGTATAGTAGGTACATTTTGAAAAATTAGAAATTCAGTTCAGGAATTTTCTTCTTGTATATGGAGCTACTTCAAAGGGTGTGTCTTTCCTGTAGGTCTTCTCACTGCTCTTCAGAGATATAGAGAATAAGTGACAAGTTATATGGTTAGTTCAGGGCTTGGGTTCCATGGCGATGGAAAGATGAGACAACTAAGAAATATTTTTGTACTCTCCCTCAGCTCATCTGTTTCACTTAGGAAATTATGGTGTTCCATGGATTGTAGAAGGATTTCTTTAATCAGATACACATGTTTTAAAATTAAAAAAAAAATAGTCCTTTCTAAATTTTGACATTAGTTGCTTGGCAGTATTAATTTAAGTTATTGCAAAAATCTGTCTTTTTTTGCATTGAAGCAGAAGTATAAAATACTATTCCTAGGAAAAAGATTGACAATTTTCATAGTTATTATTATCATCATTATTATTTTCTGCAAAAGACTACTCATGTTTGCATTTTAGCACCTTGCAAAGTGCTCTGTATAAACCATGTCCTTAATAAATATTTAATAAATAAATAATCCCTAATTGCAGAGAAATAAAGAAAAAAGCAAATGATATTTTAAATTGTTTTGGTGAGCTTAGATTTTAATATCTCAAGATTATACTGCATGTGAATTAAGAAATTAAGCAGATGGTCTAGAAGTAAAATATACTTAGGAGTTTGTTTCTTCATATACTAGGACTAGCCAAGAATATAAAATTTCCAGTGGCATAAATGATTTTAGTTGTTCCTAATTTAAGGGATTATTTTTGTGTGTGTGTGTGTGCTGCCTATGAAATTTTTAGACTCTGCCTGCAATATCTATCACTTCTTTCTGCCTTTCTCTGTGTCATGGACATGTTTTTAGTTTGGTCATAAATAGCAACAAAGTTGAAAGAACAATTAAATGAAGCAGATTTTTTTTTTTTTTTTTTCCACAAACGCTTCATTTTCTCTTAGTACTTCCACGGAAAGTTTTGTCCCTTGCTCCTAAAGGACTGAACAGCGGTTGATCTCTGTGGCGCTAATGCTTCAAACTAAGGACCATGGAAATCGGGGACCAACTCCCAAGCTGAAGCAACAGTTGGAAAAAACCCAAAGACAGAAAAGAGTGGAATCACTTGATAATT
Source organism: Mustela lutreola (assembly GCF_030435805.1). Lineage (NCBI taxonomy): Eukaryota > Metazoa > Chordata > Mammalia > Carnivora > Mustelidae > Mustela > Mustela lutreola. The sequence continues at coordinate 13,688,634 of NC_081290.1, forward strand.
CAGATAAAGCTAATGGCCCATGAAAGTAGAAGGCGTTGGAGATCTTAAGTACTTGGTCTATTTATTCCTTAGTCTGATCTGGACTTAAGGCTGAGCAACTCCTTAGTCAAGTAACACTTCTCTTATTGTCCTAAGAAAACATTATGCACCGTACACTGTGCTGGGAACTATGAAGGTGTGAAATACAAACATTATATTTGACAAGGAGACTCACTCAGTGAGTTGAAGAGTGAAGATTTGTTATCATGAAATTCTAATAAAGTATTGGAAATGCGAGCAGAAGAATGAAACCATCATGTGGTACCCTGAATTTTGCCTACCCCATCCATAGGTGGTACTTTCAAAGCTTCTGCTGAGTTGTTGAGTTTGTGGAGTCGAGACTGGAGTTTGAGCAAAGGGGTTATAAGAAATATTTACTGTCTTTTATTCTTATTTTTTTATACCCCGTCAGAGCAAAGGACAGAAAAAAGAGAAATGGGAGAAGTAAAATACGAGATGATGGTTAAGTGACATAGAATAATGACAAATTGAACTTTAAAGTATAGCATTATTTCGTAGTGAATTTTAGCTATTATTTTGCATTTCATGCTAGGCAAATGAACGCTTTCTTTAACCTGTTTTTATGGAAACATAATAAAAGAATAGTATTCCAAGTTTGAGTCCATAGTGGGATAGAGATAAAGGAGAATAAAAGACAGAGTAGAGCACAAAACTCCAGCAAAAAGCAAGTCAGAGACAAGGAAAGGAAACCAAAAGTGACGGGGGATTCATGAACCCCCAAAATTGACAGTTGTCTTATCAAAGGCATTGTACTGTCTGTAGCTCATGGAAGGTAAAATATTATCTGGCTCTTAAACTGGGAAGAAAACCACAACTGATATTTAGATAACATAATAGGAAAAGGAAAAATTTGTGTGTTACACATAATAAATCAACTGGGAAAGTAAAATGGACAAATAATTGGGAGTTTCAGTAAATAAAGTCATGAGACCTTAGTATTCAAATGGTGATTTGGATACTAAGAGATGACACAAAATTATACTTTAAGTATGAAAAACATAAAGGCACCTCTAATTTGTACTAAAAATACCACAATTTAGACAAATAAATGAGGTAACAGGTATGAAAATAGAGATGGTCCCATACCTACAATGGTTTGACTTCTGATTTTTTTTTCTTACTTATAATAGTGAGAAAGTGATATGCACTCAATAGAAACCATACTTCAGAATTTTGATTTCTTCCTGGGCTAGTGATAAGCAGTATAATGCTTTCTCATAATGCTTTCTCAGCAGAAGCTACAGGTGCAAGTCAGCCTCCATGATCATGAAGGTCAACAATCAATAAATTTCCAACCATTCTGTACCCATATAGCCATTCTGTTTTCCACTTTCAGTACAGTATTCAATGAATTACATGAGATATTCAGAACTTAATTCAAAATAGGTCTTGTGTTAGATGATTTTAGCCCAACTGTAGGCTAATACAAGTGTTCAGAGTACGTTTAAGGTAGGCTAAGTTAAGTTATGAGGTTCAGTAGATTAGATGTATTAAATGAATATTTGACTTGGGGTGCCTGGGTGGCTCAGTGGATTAAAGCCGCTGCCTTCGGCTCAGGTCATGATCTCAGTGTCCTGGGATCGAGCCCCGCATCGGGCCCTCTGCTCAGCAGGGAGCCTGCTTCCCCCTCTGTCTCTGCCTGCCTCTCTGCCTACTTGTGATCTCTCTCTCTGTCAAATAAAATAAATAAAATCTTAAAAAAAATGCATATTTGACTTATAGTTTTAAATTACAATGGATTTATCAGGGCATAACCCCATAGTAAGTCAGGAAGATCTTTATAATGACGTTTAGAGTTGATTTCTGGGCATTTAATATCAGTTGCTGCCTAGGGAATATGATTTGAAGAATGTTAGAGTAGTTCTTGTCATCCCATCATGGATGACTCAAATTCTTGTTAGATATTAAAAGTTATTATCAGTTCTCATAAGTGACATCTCTCTTCTCTGTCTTTAGAGGCAATTGAGAAACAGATGGAGTTAGAGATAGAGAACAGATTAGGTCTTATAGATGTAATTGCAGCCCACTATGTGCTAGATCGATCTGATACTACTCCCAGTTTTCTTATTCCAGGCCTTCGAGGAATAGACACCGTTGCCTACTTACCTAGGGATAAGAGGACAGAAGGTGAATGAAATATCTTTTGTTTAGGGTTTGTGATAGATTAGTTCAACCAGTCCACCAAGTGTCACATTCTATCCCCATACAGAGGAATAGGGGAGAAACACTAAGTCAGCAGTATTTAGATAAGATCTTTCCTCATGGAAAACAAAAGGGTATCAAATAAATCCCCCAGCTTCAATCCCAACTACTTTGTCCCTTTTGAACTCTATAAACTCTTGGAGGAAGAAAACATGCAGTTATTATATAACTTGATCATACATTGGTGTCAATTACTTTATCAGTTCTCTTCCAGTATGGTCCCTAATGACACCCTGCAAGCATCTGCAGCCTTCGTAGTGCACCTGTCCCAGGAGCCAGACACCATTCCCTGCTGCCTGGTTCTAAAACAATGGTCTTGTTCTTGCTCCATGGACTCCACTTTCTGACCTGCTGCATTCAGTTTTCCTGACTCCACTCCTGTCATGGTGCCACCCATACGGGTAGGAGAGAACTTCTCATCTGGTTTATTTAACAGCTAAGAAAAGCTTTGATAATTGGAGGGTAGAGAGAACATGAGCTCACTGGAGATGGACTTTCTAACATGAAAAAGGCATTGACAGGAAAAATGGGAAAGGAACTGAAAGATGAGATGAGAGAGATTCTGCTGAGAGCTTCTACTTAATTATTTTGCCTCAGGGCCAGTTTTATGACATTAAATTATTTTTATTTGAAATCCAGATAGATGAGAACCCCATAGAAAAAATTAAGAAGTGCAGTGATAAGGACCACGTGAATATGCTTCATTCTAGATATCAATTATTGTGAATAATGGACAGTCAACAACTGTGAACAAAATGGTTTAATATAAAAATATGCATACTTAATATAGCCAATCAAAGGAGATAACACTCTCTCTCTCTGTGAGAAGATCCATGAGCCTATTTACCTAACATAGATTTCTGGAATAAGAAGCTTTTCAACTTTTTGTCTTCTAATGTCATTAAAACTATTATGTGTTTGTGCTCTCTGTGATGTTATTAATGACTTGAATGGTAAGACATTGATATAAATAAGTGAATGCAGTTACAGAAAGAAGAGAGATATTGAGGGAATCTGCCAGTTTTTGAAAACATTTGAGCTGAAAATATTCTATATGTTACAGCTCTTTCTCTACCATATACACATACAGACTGTCTTACAGTTGAAAACTCATCTCCTCCTCTTGGTGGTTGGCTGGTATTTTTGTGAAAGCAGCCATTTCATTTCAGCTGGGCATTAGCTCGAGCCATCTGCTGTTAAGGGTTTCCCAGTGGTCTATAACCATGACAGTGTTTGAAGTTGGGCTTCAGGGTATCTTTAAAAACATTTTGCTTCTAATCTCTGTTTGTAGGTACCCTACTTTGCTCTTCATCCATAAGTTGCTTGAATATCCTGTACACATCTCTCCTCCTACTGATTTAACTTAGCAGATCAACGAAGCAGTCTATATTTATTGAGCTCCAATTAAGTGCAAAACACAGAGAGGTGGCTTTGTTGTAAAGTTTCAATGTATGTTGACTGGCTGCACTCTAAATCCTCCTTGTTGGTGATTCTAACTGCCATTATGATATGTAGAACTTTTAGATGCTGCTAATGAACTGTCAAAAACAGAAAGGTTCATCTAGAAGAGATATATGAAAATTACGGAAAATAATTAAATAATATATAAAGTAATTAAATGCAAGATTTTTTTTCTGGAAAAAAAACAAAAAATTATTTTGATGAGAGTCAGAATTATCAAAACTATTATGGTAATTACATGAATTCTAGTTTTCTGAGGATGAGAACAGTGCTTCCAGTTAGGTGCCATAAAGCACTTAATCCTTTGCATTTCAAATTTTTCCATATTATTGTAAGGTTACGTGGTTATGATGAGGCTTATGACTTAAGTATGCAAAAAGCACATCATAATTATGGTTTGAGATATGAAGGTAGATAAACATATTTAAATAGTTTACTATTAGGATAAAGTTAAAGTTTGTATGAGTTCACTTTCTGGGGTGTTACAGAGAGATCAGTTATTAAAGATGTCTCAGATTTCATCTATATATCTATATGACATAGAGTTGAGGTCATGGATGTCAGAACCTGACACATGTATCGATAACTGCCTCTTATACTCAATAACCTTGGCAAGGCACTGCAAGTTTCTAAATCTCATCTGTAAAAATGGGGATAATAATACCATGACTTCATTCAGTTGTTTTTTTTTTTAATATTTTTTATTTGTTTATTTTGAAAGAGAGAGAGACAGAGTGAGAGAGAGCATGAGAGGGAGGTCAGAGGGAGAGGCAGACTCCCCATGGAGCTGGGAGCCCGATGTGAGACTCGATCTCAGGGTTCTGGGACCATGACCTGAGCTGAAGGCAGTTGCTTAACCAACTGAGCCACACAGGTGCCCCATTCAATTGTTTTGAAGCTGTTATTAGGCAGTAAAAGTACTTCGTGTCATTCTTGACACATAAATGTTAAGTAGTATACCTATTATTATGATTCTTACCTTTTTTGAAAATTACCATTAAAAACAATCATAGATACATAAGCACACCATGCTCAGTAGTCACAGTGAACAGATTAAAAGTAATAAACACTATTCATTTAAAAATGTCTGATAAACATCAGATGAAGAGTAGATAATACCTGACATATTAATGAGAATAAAAGTGGTGGTGAGGGCCCCCTAGGTGGCTTAGTGAGTTAAGTGTCTGCTTTGAGCTGAGGTCATGATCTTGGAGTATTGGGGTTGAGCTCCTTTTAGGCCCCTTGCTCAGTGGGGAGTTTACTTCTCCCCCCACCATTGTGTGCTTTCTCTCTCAAATAAATAAGTAAAATCCTTAAAAAGAGTGGTGGTGAAAAGAGCAAACTCTGTGTTCTTTGAAAGTTTATTAAAACTTGATGGTCTCAAATTTATTTTATTTTTTAAAGATTTTATTTATTTAATTGACAGAGATCACAAGTAGGCCGAGAAGCAGGCAGAGAGAGAGAGAGAGGCGGAAGCAGGCTCCCTGCTGAGAAGAGAGCCTGATGTGGGGCTCGATCCCAGGACCCTGGGATCATCACCTGAGCCAATGACAGAGGCTTTCACCCACTGAGCCACCCAGGCACCCCTGATTGTCTCAATTTTAACGTGAGACTATAGTTGTAGTCCCTACCTCATAGACATATGACAGTGTGGTGAGTTAACACATGTAGGTCAGTATGGGCAGCGCAGTGTCTGGGACATGGTAGGTGTCAAAACATGCAGCATCACCATCGTCATTCCTGGCATCACTATCACTAGGCTGAATCTTGTGACGATTTAAACTACTTGATAGAATACTCTGTAGAAGTTTTGAAGTGTCCTTCATACGTCTCCTTCTATTTTCTGAACCAGTTGAAGGATAGCCATAAAAGATGACCAAAACAACAGCTTCATAACTAATAAAGCTCAGCTGGAGGATTCTACTTAAACTTGTAGCTGAAATCAGGATTCCTGCTCTTTCTCCAGCTGAATTGATCTCTCCACCCTAAAGGGTAGGTTTCTATCCTTTCTAAGCATAGCCTACTCTGATAGACTCACCACCTGGAGAGGAGCAGAGTATTTATATTCAGAGGTAAGCTAGATGGGAGAGTTCTACACCTGCTCAGAGCCTATTTCTCAATCTCATCCCTAAAAATGAGCCATTCCTCCTCTCTAGTTAAAATGTGAATGAGAGGACATGGATATCTTTCCTTCAATACCTTTCCCTCCTGGGAGGGCAGTGAAAGTTCCTTTCTCCATGAGATGGGGAGATAAAAAGAGGTAAATCCATATGGACCAACACAACACACTCTAGACACAGCAAGCCTCTCCTAACCCCCACCCCTTTTTCCTGGATTATTAAGTAAGACCTAAATTTCTTGCACTTGAGAATTTACTACCTGGAAAATGGGGTTTTGATGGACAGCACTTCTCTCTCTTGCTGAGATTGTTTGGAGATTAAAGAAGATAACTGCTTTGGAGATGCTCCAAGAGCCTCACATAAAAGGGACCATTATGTTCAGGTATCATGGACTAGATTATGGGTCTTGTAGGATGCTAACAATTTTAATAGCTAGTTTGTTTTTCTTTAGCAGTAATTCCTTCTGATATTTTCCATTTTTAATCAGGCAGAAGTTACCTCCAAATTTCCTTTGTTTGTCAGAACCTTGTTTTCTCAAAAAAAAAAAAAAAAAAAAAAAAAAACCAAAAACCAAAAAACAAAACAAAAAAAAAACTGAGGCATCTTTCAAGATTAGAAAAATATAGTCTTTAAGATTTCTTGACATTTATTCCAAAATAGCATTGTAGCTGAAATCAAATGGGAACACTTAGAAACTAGAATGATAATTGCAAACAAGGGGAGGGAATGAAACAATTTTCACCGCTTTTGTTAAAAAGTTTATACTTGTCATACTATGCTACATCTTATTTCTGAAATGCATTGAAAGTTGTTGCTGGTTTGATCTCAGATAGCATGGCTGCCAATTCCTTCCCCAGCACTCTGCCACTTGGCTTCTTTCCAGTGATGCCATGTGTAGTGTTCCCTCCCCTCCTCCTTTTTCTAAACAGAGAGGAAAACAAGTCCATTCGGTATTAGCCTGCAAGCTGTATAATTGGAATTAAAATTCAAGACACGAGTATCTTTTTAACTCAGAGGGCCAACTGCATTCACAGTTCCTCAAGTTTCCATTTTTAAAAATGTGACTTTATCTTTAAACGTGATAGTCTTAAAGTTTATAAAAGAGTATGGTCTGGGTTGAAGCCAAAATTGGAGTGATTTTTCTTTATCAATTTTTGGCTTATTATTTTATTTTTTCTTAGCTGTCTTAAAAGTGAGATGTTATTGCACTCTTCACTGGTTTCTAATTTGTCAAGTTCCCTTTTTAAAAAATATATGATCAATTTACCAGATGATCTTTATATACTATATTTTATAAAAGTTATTTCCTAGTATGTGAAGCTTAGAGAGGGAACTCAAATTTTCTGTCTTGATGGTATCCACATAAATCTTTCCTCCAGTGAACAGAGCATTGATTACCAGGCTATTAGGAGACAATAGTGTTTCATATTTTTTTCTTCTAACCTTGTCATTTGCTCTTACATGTTAGTGAGAAATCCATCTAATCTATGTGTCAGTAGCTATATCCACATATTATGGGTAGGGCTGTTAGCTACCTGCTGACTTCTAAGGAAAATTAATGTACTTATCACAGGTCCTTCATTCTAAGGAGCTGGAATTGATCTATACATATGTCATTAGTTTTCACCAAATCTTGGGGGGAGAGTTGGCAGATGTCTTTATGTTACAAATGGTTCCTCATACAGCCTCACTCTGTTCACCACCTGGAAAGCTTGCAGTGGCCACAGTGGATCTGTCACCAAGACAGAGGCACTGTCTACAAACCTTTGGGGATGGGGGAGGGCAATGAGCAGAATGGGGACACATTTTCCTGGGTTTTGCAATCCCTTTGTGACATCTGTTCTTATTTAATGAACTGTAACCACTGATGTTCTTTATTGGAAGAATTTCCGAGTTTTAAGAAGGGGAAAAAGAGGTAGATAAAACAGCTTCTAGCTCTTTCCTCCCTCATTTATTATTTGTCTCCCCCTCCCCAAGGGTAAAGGCAAAGTAGAAGAGCAAAGTAAATGGACATTCATTCTTGGATACTGTATAATGTACAATCAGAATTACAATGGTGAATGTTTAGGTCTGTGAGATGTTGACCCTTTTCTTTATAATGCCTTCTGTATATTGAGTCCAGTGTACATACATGCACTACTCGCAGTGATCTTAAGGGCAGTGAGTCAGAGTCCATAACAATATCCTTGAGCATAAAGATGTCAGAAATTCAGTCTATAGTAGTTGATCTAAGAGCCTGGTGATCCATAAGCATTTTAGCCAAGTAGACGCTTCCTAGACAGTTGCTGGATGCTCCTGCTGGCACTCTCTGAATAAGTTTATGGATGTTTTGGCTCCAAATTTTTGAAAATGAACCCCTCTGGATGCCAGAATTGCTGGTCTGCCCCTGCATGTTACAGGTAGGAAACGGGCTGTCTGTAGACGTAAGTGAATTTGAGAAGCAGCGAAGTGGAAGGAACTCAAGGACTGTACCAGCTTGCTGCTTGGAAAGTCTCCAACACAATGTCAGAACAGCAGGGACTCTCTGTGCACCTGCCCAAGTTGCACTTAAAATTAATGATTATTTGTGAGAACGGACAAGAAGGAAAATGTACTTCGTTCCCAAGTTTGTGGTGCGGGTTAGCTTCATTGGTATCTAATGGCTGACTGCCACGGAGCTGATCTTTTTTCGTACGTTCTGGCTCCTTCCTCAGGATGCCAGAAGCTCTTTGTTTAGCTAGTGCTTTATCTAATTCTGGCACAATCAATTCCACCTCATTCTCTTTCAGCACAATTGGCAGGACTCTATTGTTTATAGGGAAGGTATTTTCCCTCTAATTTAATACCTGGAATCTTTCTATGTTCCTTCCATTTAAAAAAAAAAAAAATGTTTCTTTGTGTCCCTTTCCTATTTTCTTTTTTCTCTCTCTCCTCCTTCAAGCTATGTGAAAATCTATCATGTAACTGAATTCCCAACTCTCATTGTTCTTTACCTTTTAGGTCTATCTTTTTACTTATTTTTCAAAGTAAAAAAAAAAAAAAAAGAAACCCTCTCATCTCACTGTGTTTCTTTTGCTTTAAAACGCACAGTGAAACAGTGATTTATGCATAAACATACAGTTTGTTCATTGTTTAGTCATAAATATATTATATAATGAGGCTGGTATATAGAACATTTTAGTGATACAAATTAAAGGCCGCATAGTAAGTACAAAGTTATCTATTATAATGTCCCATAAACACATTTTTATTGCAAGTCTAATGGGAGTCCTGCTCATCATTTTTGTTTTCACAATTGTGTTTATCTTTAGTGAGTACTTGCATGATACAGAAGACCAGATAATAATCTATCTCAGTACTCTTTAGAGTTGTTGCCTCCAAAAACCTTGGCTTGCAGTTAAAATTTTGAAAGTATGTCTCCTACAAGTTAGAATGGCTAAAATTAACAACACAAAGAACAACAGTTGTTGGTGAGGATGCAGAGAAAAGGGGAACACTCTTACACTGTTGGTGGGAATGCAAACTGGTACAAATATTCTGGAAAACAGAATGGAGGTTCCTCAAAGATTTGAAGGTAGAATTACCCTTAATCCAGCAATTGCACTACTAGGTATTTATCCAAAGGATACAAAAATACTAATTTGAAAGGATACATGCACCCCAATGTTTATAGCAGCATTATCTATAATAGCCAAATTATGGAAAGAGCCTAAATGTCCATTGATGAATGGATAAAGAATATGTGGTGTGTGTATGTACACACACACACACACACACACACACATATTTCATTATATATATATATAGAATATTACTCAGCCATAAAAAGAATGAATTCTTGCATTTGCAATGACATGGATAGAACTAGAAAGTCCCATACTAAGCAAAATAAGTCTGGCAGAGAGAGACAAATATGATTTCACTTATATATGGAATTTAAGAAACAAATGAAATGATCAAAGGGGGGAAAAAGAGAGGCAAACCAAGCTACAGACACTTAACTATGGAACAAACTGATGGTTTCCAGAGGGGAGGTGGGTGGGCAGACAGGCTCAGTAGGTGACTGGGATTAAGGAGTGCACTTGTGATGAGCGAGGGGTGTTTATGTAAGTGTTGAATTATTAAATTGTACACCTGAAAGTATTGTACTGTATGTCAATTAACTGTAACTTAAATAAAAAATAAATATATAGCCTATATATATTCTAATTTATAAATCACGTACCTATCTATATTCATTTATACACCTTTATGTATATGATTACTACTGTAACATAAGATACATTGTGAAATATACATATGGGCAAACATTTAAAAATCTACAGTGGAATGAATAGCAAGTTCTGCTGTTTTTTTCTTGCACTTCAGTAGATTATATTCTGCATACCCAGAGGTGCATACTACATGGTTTTGTGATTCTCATATCTGAGTGATCATTAGAAGAGTCTGGAGAAATTTTAAAATTTACACTGCCTATCTCCCTTCTCATATCTACTCAATGAGAATCTCTAAGATTGGAAGGTACTGGTGTATTTATTTGTGAACACTTAGTGATTCTGATGATCTGATGATGGATGGGACTCACTGCCCTAGAACAGATGGTTTTTAGAGTTACAGTTTGGAGTATTGGCATGAAATCCATCTGGATGCAGTGAATAGAATGTTGGGATTCCCAAAGGTCTTTCGACATGAATGAGGTGCGAGGCATTGAATTGGCTAACCCCAAAGATACTGAAGTTCTAACCCCCAGTAGCTATGAATGTGACCTTACTTACAAATAGATCTTTGCCAATGATCTAGTTAAAATGAGATCATCAGTGTGGAACCACCTAATCCAATAGGACCGATATCCTTGTAAAAATGGGAAATTGGGGCACAGAAGTGGACATACAGATAGATGCCATATGAAGACTGTAATTATGCTGCTGCAAACCAAGAACTACCAGAACACATCCTTCTCTGCTACCCTTAGAAGGAACATGCCTTGTTGTCACCTTGACCTTGGATTTCTAGCTTCCAAAACTGTGAGACGATCAATTTTCAGTGTTTGAACTACGCATTTGTGCTACTTTGTTATGATAGCCCAGGGAAACTGGTGCAGAAGGAAAAGAACCATTTGCAGCCAAACCAACCAAAACAGTTCAAACCAAACTAAGCCCCAAACGCCAAACCACCTTGCTCTCCAGTTTTTTTCTCCTCCCTTTTGTGTGTCTTTGCAACATGAAGACATGAGAGAGTGTCTACTTTTAGGATGAATACTTTAAACATAAAATATTCTAATCTAATTGTGCTTAAGGAACAAAGTATAAATTATATCCAATACGAAGGGAAACATGCACAACTTCAAAAACTTAAAAAGAAATAAAAATGAGAAAAGAAGATGAGCAACTATACTAATACAACCACTATAGACATTTGGTATATTTCCATAACTTTTCCCTTTATGTACTCTTTAAAAAATATATTGAAAAACTCAATAAACATGACGTATTTTATATGGGTGAATAGATTGAAAATGATGTTATCTATATTCATATATTTTACAAAATGTGTATGGACTTTAACTAAACATATCTATCTATGTTCCCTAAGAGTAACAGAAAAGAAAATAAATCCACATGGGCAAAGTGAATGGGAGAAGATGGCAGCAGAAAAGATGTATTAATAAAATAGTGGAAAGGAGAAAACAAAGAACAAATGGTAATTGACTCAACATGTCAGAGAAAAGGGAAATCAAACTGCCTGCACTGGAGGAGTACAGTGCAATGAAGTGAGTCATTTCCTTCTGAGAACATCTTGAAATAACAGGAATTAGAGCCAGCAGGTATATCTAAAATTGGAAGAAGGACTTAAAACAGGAAAAATATAGTTGAAAATTCTTATTCCTTGTGAGCTCCTCATAAAGAAAGTGATTCTCTCTCTCTTTCTTTCTTCTTCTTCTTTTTCTTTTGCAAGGCACTGGTTCTGATGAAATGAAATCTTGGCTTAACTAAAACGATTTATAATCAGGGCAGTTGAATGTCTTATAAAAGGCCCATAATTTTTTCTAATTCTAGTTCTGCCTGCTTTTAAAGTTCATTTTTTCCCATCATCTGGTAAAACTTATTAATATGCAAATAGTGATTTTGTAATAATTTTTTCTCTTCGATATTAAAGGGATAAATGTAGAGACTAAAATTTCATTTTATCAGAAAGAAATTTTACAAAATATAAAATAACAAAATGATATATTTTTTATAGGATAAGCCATGCTTCAGAACACTGAAGTGTACTTGTTAGAATAATGAATGCAAAGTACAATATGATCTTTTTATGTGAATTAGGTAAAATTAATTCTATCTTAAAAATAACATTACCCCTATTTAGAATAATGCTTTTAGGTAAATAATGAACTATTAAACTAAGGATGCTTATTATGTGCACAGTTTAAATATCTTAAGGCCAGTATTTGCCAATAATTTAATAGAGATAATGCTCAGTTGGTTTTTGTCAGACTTGGTTCAACCTAAAGACAGTCCTTGGGAGAACAGTATTTTGGTCATTATGATTTCAATTATGTGTTAGAATCATTAATTGACAGATCTTGGGTAAACTTTACTTGAGGTAAACTCTTGCAGCTTGTTCTCTCTGATTGTACAGAGATGAAGTTGTAGTAAAACCTATCATATACAAGGATATAGTTAGTATGATTATAATGATGGTTAAGTTATAAAGGAGTTTGGATTGGGATTTAAAAATAAATGAATCTAGATGATTTAGTATATCTAAAGTTCAACAACTCCTTAGAGATACTCCATCAGGTCTGATTTTAACAAATATTTTTTTAGCATCAAATATGTACAGTGCTTTTCTAAGAGATTGGGGTGTCTAGGAGTGACCTGCATAACATGTCAGATAGTGAATTAAACCAACTAACATTATGAGCTTACTTTCAAATAATTCAATTCAAAATAAATGGATAATCTTATATTTCCCTGATAGTCTTTTTATTTTTATTTTTTATTTTTTTGAGAGAGAAAGAGAGAAAGAGAACTGTAAGCAGTGGGGAGGGGCAGAGGGAGAGGGGCGGAAGGAGAGGGAGCGAGAATCTCAAGCAGGCTCCACACATAGGACTCAATCTCACAACTCTGAGCTCATGACCTGAATTGACATCAAGAGTTGGAGGCTTAACTGACTGAGTCATCCAGGTGCCTCTATTTCCCTAGTTTTCTTAATGGTCTTTTAGAGCAGAGCTATCTGAAGCTGATGAATTTTCTAATTGTTGAGTATCTGAGTTCCAGATAGGAATTGAAAAAGGCAGAGATGATAAAGTATAGACAGATTCTCCTATGGACTGTATGGGTTTTGTATTCCTTTGGATTGACTAAAATTGTTAGAAATGTTACAAATGACACCGGAATTTGTCTAGAGGAAATATCTGTTACAAAATGTAAGAATCCATCATTTCCTTGGAAATACTATCTCCTCTTCCTTTTTATTTAAAATGAATTTTTTTTCAAAAAATGTCAAGCACAGAGAGTCAATTATCATATGGTTTCACTTATTTGTGGAGCATAACAAATAGCATGGAGGACATGGGGAGTTAGAGAGGAGAAGGGAGTTGGGGGAAATTGGAAGGGGAGGTGAATCATGAGAGACTATGGACTCTGAAAAACAATCTGAGGGGTTTGAAGTGGCGGGGGGGGTGGGAGGTCGGGGTACCAGGTGGTGGGTATTATAGAGGGCATGGATTGCATGGAGCACTGGGTGTGGTGCAAAAATAATGAATAGTGTTATGCTGAAAATAAATAAATTTAATTAAAAAATGATCAGGGATGTCTGCTTGGATTAATTCTATATTGATACACTTCCCTTTTATATTCTGATGTAGAATTTAAGATCTTTTAATGGGTAACTAATTCCTAGCAAAAAGTCATTGATATTTGATACCATTTTTATTTTAAGTTACTTTGTGACCTATACTTTTCCTCCTTTCTTGCTCATCATCTAAATAAAATATGTATATTATTATGTTAAAATTCAATCAGGTTTGCAGTTTTTTAGGAAAACCTCAATTATATAGATTTTATTTAAGAAAGCAAACATTCTATTGTTTTTGTCTAAAAAAAGAATACATTAAAGGGCATACTCTTGATTATTACAGTCTTAAGATATTTTAAGTGGATTATTTGGAAAGCATAATATAAGAAAAATGATTGATCAGACACTAGGACCAAACTTTATATTTGAGTGTAGTTGGTGCATATTTTATAATTTCAATGAACTAAATTTATTGGGGGAAGAATAAATGGTGAAAGGAACTATTTAAACCTTCTCAAAGCCAATTGCCTTGAACTTTTTCACCAAGCATGTCATTTATCATTCATACTGGTTGAGTAGAAGGACAGGAAATTGTTACATTGGTGCCAGCACTGAGTAAATTTTTCTGAGGAAGAAGATTACGCAATTATTCAGTAAGGAAAATTTAAGATAGCAGATTAATACATATTCAAACAGAATAAGTTTCTAAATATTGCAAATTCATTTAAAAATACTTATGACCATTTGGGGTTGTTCTGCTACGGCTTGAAAATGAACAAAATAGTCATGATCTCTTGCCTTCTATCACATTCTAATAGGAGTAACAGACTATAAAACAAGGAAACAACAACAACAAAATAATGAAGTGCAAATTGTAATCAAGAGCTATTTAGAAAAAAAAGCAAAACAGGGAGGATTTTTTATTCTTCCTTTCTTAAAACAACTTTCACTTTAAGCAAGGGTACGGAAGATAGATCTTTGACAATGGCATTCCAAAACTGGTGGAATGGAACTAGATACGCAAAGAAAAGGGGGAAGTATTTTCAACAGAAGGAGCATCTTGTTCAAAGACTCCAACCCTGGAAAGAGCTTGGTGTGTTTTGGCCATAGGAAGAAGAAACACGCAGCTGTAGTTGAAAGAGAAATGTGACATTCTAGGGGCTTGAAAACTGAGAACAAGTTAGTGGTTAGAACAGAAAGGTCCTACAGGCCAAAAAGAAGGCTTTGGGTTTTATTCTCAGTGCAAAGGAAAAGCCTTGAAGGGAAGTAACATTATCCAATATTAGTTTTTAAGAAATTCTTTCTGCTCTTTGGAAAACAAATTTGAGGGGAATAAGAATGGAAGTACGGATTTAACTGAGAGTCATTTGCTAAACCTTGGCCAGAGACTGTGGTAATCTGAACTAGGGAGGTTTGATTGGAAACGAAGAAAAGGAGGATGAAATTGAGACGTTTTAGAATCAGAATCATAAGTAGGAGTCATTGATGTGTTTGGTGTGAGGCAAATAGGATGAAGTGAAAAAGAGGAACCAATGATGATTTAAGCTTCAGACTTGTCAAATTAAAGTTTTATGTGAATTTCTAAATTGCAAAAATATTGAGGGGCAGGTTTTAAGAAAGGAAGAATAAAAAAAGTCTATTTGGAACATGTTATGTTTGAGATATATGAAACCTTTGAATAGAAAGTCAAGGAAGATGCATACACATTCGGATCCCAGTAGATGGGTTTGTCTCAAACTCATGTGAATGAATGAATTTGCTTAAGGAAGACTATAACAGGAGAATATAAAAAAGTCTAGAATCAAGGACTTTCCGTCATTTCAGATTGTGAAGATGAGCCGGAGATAACAGAAGGGCTGAACCACAGTAGGCAATGCAGGAGAAGAACCCTTGGAGAGAGTTGTGTCATGAAAGCCAAGAGAAGAGATTATTCCAAGAAGGAAGTGGTGGCCATCTTTCATGAGAAGGCTGCAGGCAGAACAAGGGAGATAAAGAATATTTGGTTACATGAAAGTGACTTTGACAAGAGCTGTTTTGGTGCCATGTATTTTTGCCATTCCACCAAGTCAGCTTTAGTCATCTCCCTACTAAAAATGATAGCAAATAGTATCCTCAAGTGAGCATATGGGATTGCCATGGGAAGCTACAGATTTCTGTGAAAGAGAAATAAACTTGATTTTATTTAAATATAGCCATTTTTTTTCCAGAAATTTGGATGGAAACAACTTATGAAATTTTAACTCAGTTGTTCTGAATTCATAGGCCTTTTTCTAACTAGTTTGCTAAAATATTTGAGATTGTTACTAATACCATGTTGATCCCATTTTTAGATATAGGGATGGCAAAGAGTCAAGATATAGTCAATGCTTGGTTGGGTTATTGTTTTGTTTGTATCTATTTACTTGGTTGTAAAGAGAAGTAAAATTTATCTCAAGTGGCCTAAATGAAGATAGCTTCAGTGAGCAAATTATTTGCAGGAAACACATATTAATAGCAAGATACATGAAGACCTACAACAATGGGAAGTTTTTGCTACCCCTAGAACTCATGGGACAAGAAGAGGAAAGGGTGTTATTGGCACCCAGAGAGCTGGTATTGCGGATGAAGACAGCTCAGTGGAAATGACAGTCCTAGAATGCCAAATTATTGCCAGGGACATTGCAATGAAAAGGAAGGGGAGTTGGGAAAGAAATAATCTCTTCTGCCTCTTATCTCATCCTCTGATTTCCCAACTGTGTCATCTTTTTGACCAAATGTAAGCATAGACAACTGTCATGGTGATATAGTCTGGGGAGTTCAGCCACTTAGAATTTAGCTCAAAAGAGAAAAAATTAGGAAAAGAAGGTGAGGTGGCTTCCAGTCTCTGGTCCGTGTGTGAAGTCTGTGGAAGTCATCACTTGATCCTAACAATAAGTAAACTGCAGAACAAAATGAAAATTAACAACTCTTCTTAGATCCATCAGAGAATTGAGGTCACAAGGCAAACAAACCATTGCTCTCCAAATTGGAAAGCAGACAGATACGGAGAATAACAAGTTACCAGAGCAGAGACCCATGAGCAGAAACGTCTGTGGGAACCTCTGTTGGGATGAGAAAACCGAAACTGTAACTGACAAATTGCAGGAGGCTCAGTACAGACAAACTGGAGAGTTAAAATTTAGGTGGGCAAGTCTTGTGAGGGAACACCTAGGATTTTGCTAGTTTTACTTCCAGGATGTCTGCCACATTATAACAATGAAGGTTGGAGAAAAATCCTCTTGGGCTTCCAGAAGAGGTAGGGGGAAAGTATCTGAAATATGTCAGAGCATTCTTTTCTTAACAAAGCCAACATTCAGGAGAAACTATTTTACCAGAGCCTGACTTATTAGGTTTAATCAAAGCCTAGCTGACCTGGGGAAGGGAAATATTCAACTCTAGCTCCTCTGGCCATCCTCTTCCATGTTAAGGGTGGGTGAACACTGAGACGTACTTGTGAACTACAGTCCGGTGCAGGCTTATTACTAGATTGAGACCTAATCAAAGGACGATAGATTGCTTCCCCTCCCCCACACCTCACCACCGTGTTGCTAGAGGCCTGTTTACCACAATGCCTTTCACCCAGTACGTTGTGTCCAGTTTTCAAAAATAAATCACAAGGCATTTTAAAAGGCAAAAATCATACTTTGAAGAGACAAAGCAAGCATCTGATCCAAACTCCAGTATGAAAGGAATGTTAGAATGACCAGACCAGGAGTTTAAAACAACTACGATTTATCGACTAACAGCTCTAGTGGAAAAAGTAGGCAATAAACAAGAGCAGATGGATAATATAAAAAGATAGATGGAAGGTGCCTGGGTGGCTCAGTTGGTTAAGCTATTGCCTTCGGTTCAGGTCATGATCCCAGACGCCCGGGATCCTGTCCCGCATTGGGCTCCCAGCTCCATGGGGAGTCTGCTTCTCTCTCTGACCTTCTTCCCTCTCATGCTGTCTCTCACCTTCTCTATCTCAAATAAATAAATAAAATCTTTAAAAAAAAGATAGATGGAAATTCAAAGAAAATAAAAAAAGAAATGCTAGAGATAAAAAATACTTTAACAGAAATGAAGGATGGCTTTGATGGGCTAATTGGTAGACTGGACATGGCTGAGGACAGGGTCTCTGAACTTGAGGCCATGTCAACAGAAACTACCAAACTGAAAAGCAAAGAAAAAAAAGATTGAAAAAAAAAAAAAAAAAGAGGAATATCTAAGAACTATGAGGCAACTATGAAAGGTATAACACATATAATGAGAGTATGAGAAGGCAAGGTAGGAGAGAAAGCAACAGAAGAAACATTTGAAAAAAGAATTTTCAGTTGGGGGATAGCAAACTGAGAATAATTAGAATACTGGGTTATTTTTTACTGCTATTTTTTGCAAGAGAAAAATAGCAAAAATCTCTTCTGCCTTTTGACTGCTGTGGCTTGGCAGGGGAGGATAAAAGGAAATCAATACAATTTATGTATGAGATAAGGTAGAGAATTATTTGCTACATTTGGTGATCGTAGAGAAATGGAAGGAAAGAGAAAGTGCAATAAAAGTAATGTGATAGTGAAAGATAGGGCAATGTCCTATGTCACCCTTTGCCACATCCCCTTAATTCATTAATAAAATGTGAAATTCTTGAAAGTATTGGTGTTAGGAGGTCATTTCTGTGTAACTGTGACAAGATTGAGACTTGCACTTAGGTTAGCACTAGGTAAACACAATTCATAGAGTAAGACATTAAGAGAAATGGAACCATAAGAAAGTCAAGTGTAGGGAATGAACCCAAATCTTGGGTTTGGTCTGGAATTCTTTAGTTGGCAAATTGAGGGTTAGAATTCCAGGTTCCTAAAGTGTTACAGCCTTTCCATACCCCTCTGTAAATTGCATCAGTATTCATAAACCACGTTTGTTTGTTTATCTTAAGTAAGGAGATAAGAACCCATTGGGAAATAGAAAATTAAATTGGGTCCTGGGACTTTATACTCAATGAGAAACAATTTAATGCAAAGCAAAAAAAACAAAAACAAAACCAAAAAACAACAGATTTGGGGAAGCTGATTATTATGGATAGTTTGTGTGTCTTTATTGGTAGAGTCTCAACCCATGGGTTAAACTTTGGAACAATATTCAGTTTTTTTTTTTTTTTTAATTACTTTGTTCTTTTCATATGAGGTTGGTGCGGTGATGTGAGGAAGGAGGAATGTTACTCTGTTAAGTTTTGTCATTCTTGTTTTGAAAGTTTTACTCCCAAATGTGTATATTAATTATATGGCTAGAAATACAGCAGTAGTTCTTGGCAATCACTTCAAACCACTCATTCATGGGATCACCTATTTGTATTTATTATATAATTGTATCATCGCATTAGCTTCTTCTGGACAATTCTGGAGATTTGTGTTCATTCATCTAGATGTTCTTTCCATAAATATTTATTACATCCCTATGGTGTCTGAGGCACAGTTTTCAGGGCCATATTGCCATAGGCAGTTATGCCGTATTCATGCCAATATCACAATACAATAATTAAAGTGGGGGCGCCTGGGTGGCTCAGTGGGTTAAGCCGCTGCCTTCGGCTCAGGGTCGTGATCTCAGAGTCCAGGAATCGAGTCCCTCATTGGGCTCTCTGCTCTGCAGGGAGCCTGCTTCCCTCTCTCTTTCTGCCTGCCTCTCTGTCTACTTGTGATCTCTCTCTGTCAAATAAATAAATAAAATCTTAAAAAAAAAAAGGATTTAAGAATTAAAGTGAAATACTGAAGACATATCAGTGAAAGAGAAAGGAAAAAAAAAAGAGTGGATTAATGAATTTCTCATCTGTTTTCCTGTAAAGTTGACTCCTAAAGGTATTTCCAAATTGTTTGTGATTGTTCATTCAATTTTTTATTTACAGTGAGGTTATTGATGACTTGCATTTATCTAACTAAATTATGGTTTTTAATATTAATGGCTATATTTTTTCTGATCTACATAAAATAATAATTTCATTATAAGAAGATACAAACATTTAGAAAATAAATAAATCAAATGCAGCCGTTCACATATTCTCCCTTTGTAGATTTAACATTTAGCAAAATGGAATTTTAATAATACATTAGTTAGTAACACAGTGAATATTTGAGTTAAATTATTGTGAGATAGTTTTATTACAAACCCTTTTTTTTTGGTGTCTATGATAGTAATGGTTTGCAGGCTTCTAATTCTTCAAAAATATTTGTTTACACTGCTGGATACTTGCTTTTCTGGAGGAAACAGAGGCTTTCTCTCCTCTTACAAAATTGTTTGTTGACCGTGTTAAAATTTCAGTGAGTAGTTTGAGATTGGAGCTGGCCTATATACTTTATCTCCTTTAGGGCTTTTATTGCTAGGGTTTGGCATGACAGTCCATGGTAGTAATACTCCATTCACGTCTAGTTGGCAAATTAACACATCAGCTAATTACACTGGGCTTTGGGCTGCAGCTCATGTTGGCAAATTTATACAGATTTTCATTAACTCACGATTACGGGAACCAAGGTCAATTCCTATTTGGTACTTGGAAATGTGAGAAATTATGATTTACTTCTGTCAATTGATTTCTTCAGGGTACCTCACATACACAAATTTTTCCTTTATTAACCATTTTTTTTCTACTATCGTTTGAAAGATTGTCTTTTTAAATATTTTTTACATTCTGTAAATTAAACTCAGTGGTATATTTGTTTAATGGTCTATTATTTTCTCTCTTTTAAAATGTTAAATAAATGGAAAACAAGCAGTGAATTCTTCTCCCCAAAGTAATTCATATACTTGCAGTTCTTACCTATATTGCTAGCACTCCTCAATATTGTATAATTAAGGACTTATATTATTATTGTTCAGTTGGGAATTATTTACTTTCTGAATGTCCCTCTCTTTCTCTATTTCTAGAGAGATGTTATACAATGACTTATATTTCATATGGATAAATAATTACTGAAGGTGCTTAAATATAAAGTTATAATTCCAAAATCAAGTTTTCTCTTTAATCAGCTTTGAAATTTTTAGATTTCTATCACAAGACATCATGGCATTTTATACTTTCTTTTTGTCTGTACTCATTTCAAATAAATTTCTTAAACTTGTATTCTATTATAGACTGTATGTTAGACTGAGTTCTGTGGAATCAGACACTGTATTTTATTCTTCATGTGTTCCCTAGCATTTTTCTCAGTGTCTACACATGGCATGGTATGGAAAACATGGAAGTACACTTAAGTCCAGTAGTGGGATTGTGTCAATTATACAAAAAAAAAAAAAAAAAAAAAAAGTACACCTAAGGCTGACTTTGGATTTGAAGTGGACCAGAAAAGATACCCTGGATTAGGATACTAGAATTGACCCTTAAAGATTTAATTCCAAAAAAGAGTGTGGGAGGATATTTTGGGTACTTAGGAAAAGCTATTTGAAAGCAGTGATGTAAAGAAGACCATTATTGTGTGACTTGCATAGCATCCAGTATGACTCTGGTGTCAAAAGAATAGATGAGGCTTGAAATATTTGTTGTATTTGTTGGGGAATGATTGCAGACGGCTTGTATACCATGCTCATAGAACTTGAATTTTATCCTGAAAGCAATGTGCAATCACTGGTTTTAAGAAGATTGGTGATAATCAATCTGCTTCTTTCCCTTTCTCCTTCCTTCCTTCCTTCCTCTGTCTCTTCCTTTTTAATGCTCAATGCCATGCTCGGGTGTATATATTAGGGCTGTGTAAGATTGAAGGAGATAAGCCTTTACAGAAGACCAATTTCTGAAATTCATGAAATAATGATTAGAACCTAAAATAAGGTATAGGTCATGGTAACATAGAAAATGGGCAGATTTGGGAGATGTTCAGAAGTTAAAATTGAGAGATTTTGGTGACAGGATATGGAGAATAGGAGAAAGAGTAAAATCTAAAATTTTGTTTCCCAGTGTGGATGCTAGCACTGTTTTTTGATATCAGGAATATGAAATCTAGATAGCTAGAGAAGGTCAACTTGGTTTTGTGCATTTTGAATTTTAGTTGCCTACGTAACATCCAGATATAGAGGCCCAATAGATAGATATTTAATTGAAACTTGGATTTGAATACCTGGAGTATTTGAAAGCATCATTATTTCACCTGTAAGTATTTCATTTATGTATCTTAAAGTGTTTAAGTAGTTTACTTGGGGATTAGTTTCAGAAAGCACTGGTAGAGGAGAGAAGTGAGAAAGGAAAAGGAAGGAAGTAAGTACAGAGTGTGCTATCAGCAATTTCCCTGTGTGAGGCAACTGAGATTTTGTCCCACTGGGCTCTTATGACAGACTGTGTAGAATATGCCTCAGAGTAGTTCCACCTGAAAGGTGAGGCTGCATGATTGCTAACTATGGTCTGTTTCTGGTAGAGGGTGCTTCCTTGGAGCTACCTCACCACCCTTTGTCCTACCCTCTGTGCAGGACTCTAGCATACTCCTGCAAATAGAGTACGCCCTCAGACAGAGTCGCCGATCCTGGTGGTAAGAAGCTATGCCAAGGGGATAGGGCTATCGGAGGTACAAGATCTTATCTGGAAAGATGGCTCTGGAAGCCATCAGCATTTAAAAGATAATTAAAGCTAACACAGTATCACAAGGTCATTCAGAGAAGAGGGTCTAGAATGGAAGCCTAAAGTTTAAGGGAGAACATGGGGAAGGAGAAATCTGTGAAAGAGGAAGTTTACTATCTTTATGCGCTTAATATGTCCAAGAGACTTTCCTTGAATATGCTTAAAACAAAACAAAATAAGCGGACCAAAAGCTAGTGGGGTCACCATTGACCCACTTGGTATTTCTTTGATTGATCGATCCACAAATATATTTGCTTCATAGCAGCTGTGACCACATGTAACTCATCAAGGTAATAAGTTACCTTGTATGTATCTTTAGTACTAGACCTAGATTATATACCAAGCATTTTTTCTTTTAAACAAGTTATTTAGGATTACTGAATTTATCTAATACACATTTTAAAATAAAATTAGAAAATGCAGTTTAGAAACATAAATATTTTTAAAAGAATATTTTAATTCCATATTTTTGTTTTTAAATACTTGCTTTTTGCACTTAATTTTTTCTTTTAAATCAACAAACTTAATTTTTTAGAGAAGTCTGAAGGTCACAAAAAATTGATTAGAAAATGTGGAGAATTCCCATATACTCCCTGTCTCCACAAACACACAACTTCTGCTACTATGGCCATTCTATAGTATATTTATTAAAGTTGACGTACCTGAATTGGCACACCATTATTATTCAGATTCCATAATTTACAGTTGGAGTTGACTTTTGGAGTTGTACATTCTGTGGGTTTGGACAAATGTATAATGACATACTACCCTTATAGGATCATGCAGAGTAGCTATATTGCCCTAAAAATCCTCTGTGCTTTATTCATCTGTCCCTGCCCCCTTCAGTTACTTTTCAGAAGACAGAAACTGTTGAACAGAGACTTACAGGGATTTATTCACCTGGTTCCTTTCCATAGATTTATTTCATAGTCTTGAGGATTTGTTCCAAATTGAGAGCACAAAAATGAAGACATAAGAAAGAAAACATATGTTTAACCTGTAATGAAGTGTTGGTTTCCTCAGTTCATTTTTATATTTTTGATAATATGTGATTCCACTTATTTCTCCAAGCCAAAATATGTAAGTCAGAAAACTGCAGAGAACGTTTCCAAGTATTTCTGGCACAATCGATTATGGCTTTTCTACCACAATGTTTCTTTTCCTTAGATGTACATCCTTTGCTTCATTTTGCCTGCATTCTGCTTCAAGTCATGAGTTGTATTTATGTGTAAGGTCTTTCTGTGATTTGCTTAGTAGCAGCTGGTGAGCAAGGAAACCCCTCATGATGATTTCTGTGATTATTATTATTTTTGAAAATGACTCAGAAAAGAAAAATACGTACTGATATAAGACATAACTCAAATGAATTCTTTTTTTTTTTTCCCCCAGAGAGCTTCCCAGCATTGTAGTTACATTATGAACACATCTGGAAATCTTCTCCATCCAGTGGAATATCAGGAAATATAAGCAGAAAATTTAGAAAGGGTTTACATCCTACTTTTTACTGAGGGTCAAATGAAAAATGGCATTTATAGATTGGAGCAAAAATGATTTTGGAATGTGTGTGGCATTTTGAGATGGAGTGGACATTCTGTGTCCCTGTTTTCTTTGCTCCTCTTCCAGGTGAGCGTTCTTCATAGTGTAGTCTTCTGCAGTCTTTATACACCTTTTTAAAGGAACAGTTAATCTGCACCTGTTATGTTTGACGACAACAACAACAAAAGCTTAAAAAGTCTTTGAATTTTTTTCTTTTACCTAATGTATTTGTTGTGTATTCTCACTTCCTTCTATTTTTTTTTTTACCTTTACTAAGAATGGAGATGATTATGTGAAGCAAATATTATTTCTATTGACTTCTCAGTTTTTTTGTAGAACATAGCAGTTTGTTTCTTAATTTCTGTACAGTCCTTCACAACGGTGTATAATTGACACTTGGTTTCAAGAATTTAACAGCCCAGATAAAGTCTTCTGAGAGCTTATTAGCATCAGCAAATGCTTCTGCTTTCCTATCTTTTAGAGATATGAAAGCTCATTATCAATTTTTCCTCTTGAAAGTTAAAGAACTTTAGAATGAGAAAATCATCACCATTTTTTTGAATAGTGACACAATTAAATATTTTCATTTTAACTTCTGTGAGACATAATTTCCTCACTGTAAAATTGGGATAATGATCACTACCTTGGGGAGTGATGGTAAAATAAAAAAAATGTGTGAAGTACCAAATGCACTACCTAGTACATATAATATTTCATTAATGTTGGATGATACTCTTTTTCTCCTCCTTAGTCTTTTGTTTACATGTTTGATCTAGATCAGTGGTTCTTAAATGGTGGTTCTTAAATCAGTGGTTCTTAATGTAAATCTAAATCACGTAAAGGGCTTATGAAAACACAGATTACTGGGTCCTGTCCCCAGAGTTATTGATCTAGTAGGTATGGGGTAGAGTTAAGACTGTCTGCTTCTAAGAAGTTGCCAGTCTTGTTGAGTGAAGAGAACATTTTAAGAGCCACTAACCTGCAAAAATAATGCAAATGTAGTGAAGCAGAGCTTTGTCATTATCAATGTATATTTTCTGTAGTATCTTTGACTAATAAATATTATCGCTTTACATTTTGAAAATTAGTATGCATGTACTATAAAATATTCACTTATCTATTTCTAAACAACTCTCCCCGTGTCCTCATTTATGTAGACAATAGTGTAAAGGTTGCTCTTCTGAAATTATGGAATATTTTGGTAAGTGTTAGGATTCAGGTCAAGTCAATTAAAAAAAAAGATGCTTTTCCTCAGTTGGGCATGTTTGAGACAAAATGAGAGTGGTGGAGTTTGTTTGTTTTGTTGGAGCAATTGACTGAACAACAAGCAACTGCCTGAAATTTGAAAAATCTGTTATCTGTATTTCATAAAGATGTAAGGAGACTTGCTCACCACAGTAGGTATTGTTATTGTACTTGGATATAATTTAGAGAATATTTATTTAAATTGAATGATACTTCCATTTTCATTTGATCTGTCAAATTTATTTTTCTTGTTCAGCAACCTCTCATGTCACTGGTAATGAGAATGTGGATAACACAATTAGCATCATAACTAGCAAAAAGGAAAGATGTCCACTTTAAAAGATCACATTTAATCAGAAATATCTTGTTGTAAGTTAACAAAATCCTTCACTCTTTTATTCAGTCAATAACACTGTGAAGTGTCCCAAATCTAAATGTAGTACATGACACATACACAGTGCAACTGCAAATAATAATAATTCCTGATGGAGAATAGATATCTCAAATGTGAGTGTCAACTTATGTCTTTGTTATCTTCTGAGTCAGCTTTTATGATGTAGTGTTAGTGCACTCTCAAGCTACATATTAAAATATCATTATGGTTACAACATACATGTACAACTCTCACTATGTGCTTGGACTCTGGTTATCATCAGGGACAGGTTTTCAGAATTCTTCTTTTTTCAATACTCACACCCTGGGTAATCCCATATTACTTTATCATTTTAAATACCATGTACAGGCTAAATTTATATGTATGGCTTGGATTAGATCTAGGTCCTGAACTCCACATTCTTATAACTAATGGTATATTGAGCATCTCCAATTGATGATTGAAAAGGAATCTCCATTATGACATGTTACAGTCTGATCTTTCTGCATACCTTCCCGGAATACACTTAATGGTGGCTACTCTATTTAAACCACTAAGTTAAAAACAATGACTGCCACCTTTGTCTCTGTATTTTTCTTCTGCTTTGTATCCTCTACTTTATATCCTACTTTATATCCTTTCTTCTACTTTATATCCTTATTAGTTCTACCTCAAACGAGTAGCCAGAATCTGACAATGTGTCACTCTCCATTGTTACCACATGAATCCAAGCCCTATCCTGTCTCACCTAGATTACTGTAATAACCTCTCTACTTATCTGTTCATATATATCACTTCCTCCATAGAGTATCTTCCAAAGAGCTGTAGAAAGAATATTTTAAAACATATGGTAGATGATGTACTTTTCTTCTCAAAACCCCACAGTATATTCCCATCTTTCTCAGAGTAAAAGTTAGTATTTTACACATAATTGAGGCCACTAGTAAGTATGTGAGCTCAGCTCCAGCTACTATGGTGTCCTTGAAATTCTGATGCCAAAATCATAAAAAGACATTACAGAAAAAGGCAACTATGGAACTGTATGCATCAGCACACAGATGCAAATATTCTAAACAAAATTTTATGAAATAAAATCCACTAATATATGAAAAGATATTAACTGATGCCACGTGGAATTTATCCCTGAAATGTAAACTCATTTTAATATTTAAAATAACCAATCAATATAATTGAACAGATTAATAAAAGAGAAAAACCTATTATCATCTCAATAGATGAAGAATAATATTTGACAAAATGTAATATCTATTTTATGAAAAACACTCAGTAGACCAGAAATAGAAGCAAACCTCCTATACTTGATGAAAGGCAGTGGTGAAAAATCTATAGCTAAAATCAAACTTCATGGTAAAAGACCAAGTGCTTTCCCTCTAAGCTTAGGAAAGACAGGTATTTCTGATCTCACCACTTCTATTCAACATTGTATAGTAATTCAAGTAAAAGGATAAAAAAAAAAACACCTAGATTGGAAAGAAAGAAAGAAATAAATAAAAACTGTCTTTAATGGCTGATGACATGATTATATATATAAAAATGCCTATGGAATATACAAGGAGGCTAGAACTGATAACTGAGTTTACAAGGTTGCAAGATATGAGATCAATATACAAAAATCAACTGTGTCCATATACTAGCAATGAACAATTAGAAATTGAAATGATAAAATAATGCCATTTATCATAGCATCAAAAAGAAGAAATATTTAGTGATAAATCTGACAAAAAGTGTGGAATCCATGTGCATTGAAAATGATAAGCTATTGCTGAGAAAATTCAGTAAAGATCTGTATAAAAAGAGATACATACTCTGTTCATAGGTTAAATTGATCTTTGGATTTAACACAATCTCAGTAAAAATCCCAGAAGTCATAATTTGGGGGTAAAAACTGATAAGTTGATTTTAAAATTATATCAGAATTCAAAGCATGTGAAATGCCAAAACAACTTTGAAAACAGATCTTGAAGCTGGAGGTTTAACACTCTACAAGACTCATTGTAAAGGTACATTAATCAAGACAGTGTGGGATTGGCATAACAACAAACAGATAGATTAATAGAACAGAGGCAAGATTCCAGAAATATATATAATTGGGCAACTGATTATTGACAAAGATAAAAAAGCAATTTCATGGATGTCATGGTGTTTTTTTTTCAATAAGTGATTCTGAAACACTCGCATACCTACATGTGAAACAAAGCAACACACTTCATACCTTACACTATAGACAAAAATTGACCAGAACTGGATTATCTATCTTAATGTAGAATCTAAAACTGAAAAGTTCCAGGATAAAATCTTTGTGACCTTTGTTTAGTCTAAGATTTCTTAGACAACACATAATAATAGATAGCAACAAAAATTGATAAACAACTTCATCAAAACTGAAAATGTCTGATCTTTGAAACACACTGTTAGGAGAATGAAAAGGCAAGCCATAGACTCAGAGAAAGTATCTGTGAATCATGTATCTCACAAAGGCCTATGTTCAGATTATATAAGGAGTTTTTGAACTCAAGAACGTTCAACAGCAACCCAATAAAAATATGAGTTAAAGGTTTGAATACACACTTCAAATAAGAAGATATGTAAATAGTAAACAATCCCATGAAAAAACGTTTAATCTCATTAGTCAGTAGAGGCATGCAAATTCAAATCACAATGAGAGACCATCAAAAAATTACTAGAATGGCTAAAATTCAAAAGATATATCCAATGTTGGAAAGGTTGTGGAGGAGTAGTACTCTCATCCCCGGTTGGTGAGAAGGTAAAATGGTACAGACACCTTGAAATGCAGGTTGGCACTTTCTAGAATTTAAACGTGCCCCTATCACATGATCCAGTCATGTCCTTCCTAAATGTTTACTCAGGATAAATAAAGGCATATATTTATTCAAAGACATGTACAAGAATATTTATAGAAACTTTACTGGTAATAGCCAGAAATCTGGAAACAACCCAAATGTTTGTCAGCAGATGGATGCTTGAATAAGTTGTGATATCTCTGTACAATAAAAAGTATGAATTATTGATACATGCAAATATATGGATAAGTCTTAACATAATTATGTACACTAAAGCCATATAAAAGAGTACATGCTATATTATTTATATAAAATTTTATAAAATGCAAACTAATCTGTAACGGCATAAAGTTGGTCAAGGGTGGCTGGAAATGGGGATAGGATCAGGAATGGCAGTGGAGACATTATGAAAGGGCACAGGAAACTTTTGTAGGTGGTAGATCCATTACTTTCTTTGATTATTGTGATGATTTCACAATATATACAAATGTCCAATCTGCTCAAATTGTAAATGTTAAATATGTACAGTTACTTTATGTTAATTGTATCTACTATATGTTGTTAAAACAAGAAATAGTCAGTGTTTGAATTCAAAGTGTTTTTTGTTCAGATGGCCAAATGTCAAAATTGAAAAATTATTTAGGATTATACACATTGTAACCAGTGCCAATCTCAGCTTTTTAATGTTTTTATGTTTTTTATGTTTTTAACATTTTGATTTTAAGAAGCACATTCCTCTCATGATAATATGTAAATCATAAGCAAGAAGGTCTTATAAAATTTTTCTTTAATTGTGTTTTTTTTTCCCCTAACTAAAATGTAATTTTAACAAAAACAATGTGTTTTTGACAAACTGAGGGATGCGGGGGGGGGGCAGGGAGGGGGCAGTAGGGAGAGGGTGGTTGGGTTATGGACATTGGGGAGGGTGTGTGCTATGGTGAGTGCTGTGAGGTGTGTAAATCTGGCGATTCACAGACCTGTACCCCTGGGGCTAATAAAGCATTATATTTTTTTTTAAATAAAAATATAAAAAATTATTAAAAAAAAGAACAAAACAATGTGTTTTTGTAAGTGAAGCATACCGATAATCTATGCACAAAGCATGGGCATGTCCAAAAACCACAAGTTGTAGGAGGCAAGACGTCAGCTATTAGTTCACCATCATTGGTGACTAGTCACTCCAATAACAGTGTAACCTGAGGATGGCCATTTAACAGTGTCCCTCGAGGATTAATAAGGACAGCAGGGCTATATATTACTGGGCGGACAAATGAGACAACAGGTAAGCCTTTGGCCATCCCTTCAAGGAAGGTAAATTTACAAAGGAGCTTACTGGATGCTAGCTATTTTCTACTGCAAGTCTGTCTGAAGTTCTAGCAGCTGCAAGTTTGGCTAATTTAACCCAAGAGACTTAACCTGGGTGTGAATAGCTGCTGTCTTTGAGATAAAATGAACATACTTGTATTTCTTTTTTTTTTTTTTTTAATTTTTTATTTTTTATAAACAGATATTTTTATCCCAAGGGGTACAGGTCTGTGAATTACCAGGTTTACACACTTCACAGCACTCACCAAAGCACATACCCTCCCCAATGTCCATAATCCCACCCCGTTCTCCCAAACCCCCTCCCCCCAGCAACCCTCAGTTTGTTTTGTGAGATTAAGAGTCACTTATGGTTTGTCTCCCTCCCAATCCCATCTTCTTTCATTGATTCTTCTCCTACCCACTTAAGCCCCCATGTTGCATCACCACTTCCTCATATCAGGGAGATCATATGATAGTTGTCTTTCTCTGCTTGACTTATTTCGCTAAGCATGATACGTACGCTCTAGTTCCATCCATGTTGTCGCAAATGGCAAGATTTCATTTCTTTTGATGGCTGCATAGTATTCCATTGTCTATATATACCACATCTCCCAGATCCATTCATCTGCTGATGGACATCTAGGTTCTTTCCATAGTTTGGCTATTGTGGACATTGCTGCTATAAACATTCGGGTGCACGTGCCCCTTTGGATCACCACGTTTGTATCTTTAGGGTAAATACCCAAGAGTGCAATTGCTGGGTCATAGGGCAGTTCTATTTTCAACATTTTGAGGAACCTCCATGCTGTTTTCCAGAGTGGCTGCACCAGCTTGCATTCCCACCAACAGTGTAGGAGGGTTTCCCTTTCTCCGCATCCTCGCCAGCATCTGTCATTTCCTGACTTGTTGATTTTAGCCATTCTGACTGGTGTGAGGTGATATCTCATTGTGGTTTTGATTTGTATTTCCCTGATGCCGAGTGATATGGAGCACTTTTTCATGTGTCTGTTGGCCATCTGGATGTCTTCTTTGCAGAAATGTCTGTTCATGTCCTCTGCCCATTTCTTGATTGGATTATTTGTTCTTTGGGTGTTGAGTTTGCTAAGTTCTTTATAGATTCTGGACACTAGTCCTTTATCTGATATGTCGTTTGCAAATATCTTCTCCCATTCTGTCAGTTGTCTTTTGATTTTGTTAACTGTTTCCTTTGCTGTGCAAAAGCTTTTGATCTTGATGAAATCCCAATAGTTCATTTTTTCCCTTGCTTCCCTTGCCTTTTGCGTTGTTCCTAGGAAGATGTTGCTGCGGCAGAGGTCGAAGAGGTTGCTGCCCGTGTTCCCCTCAAGGATTTTGATGGATTCCTTTCGCACATTGAGGTCCTTCATCCATTTTGAGTCTATTTTTGTGTGTGGTGTAAGGAAATGGTCCAATTTCATTTTTCTGCATGTGGCTGTCCAATTTTCCCAGCACCATTTATTGAAGAGGCTGTCTTTTTTCCATTGGACATTCTTTCCTGCTTTGTCGAAGATTAGTTGACCATAGATTTGAAGGTCTATTTTTGGGCTCTCTATTCTGTTCCATAGATCTATGTGTCTGTTTTTGTGCCAGTACCATGCTGTTTTGATGATGACAGCTTTGTAATAGAGCTTGAAGTCCGGAATTGTGATGCCACCAACGTTGGCTTTCTTTTTCAATATCCCTTTGGCTATTCGAGGTCTTTTCTGGTTCCATATAAATTTTAGAATTATTTGTTCCATTTCTTTGAAAAAGATGGATGGTACTTTGATAGGAATTGCATTAAATGTGTAGATTGCTTTAGGTAGCATAGACATTTTCACAATATTTATTCTTCCAATCCAGGAGCATGGAACATTTTTCCATTTCTTTGTGTCTTCCTCAATTTCTTTCATGAGTACTTTATAGTTTTCTGAGTATAGATTCTGTGTCTCTTTGGTTAGGTTTATTCCTAGGTATCTTATGGTTTTGGATGCAATTGTAAATGGGATTGACTCCTTAATATCTATTTCTTCTGTCTTGCTGTTGGTGTAGAGAAATGCAACTGATTTCTGTGCATTGATTTTATATCCTGACACTTTACTGAATTCCTGTATAAGTTCTAGCAGTTTTGGAGTGGAGTCTTTTGGGTTTTCCACATATAGTATCATATCATCTGCGAAGAGTGATAATTTGACTTCTTCTTTGCCGATTTGGATGCCTTTAATTTCCTTTTGTTGTCTGATTGCTGAGGCTAGGACCTCTAGTACAATGTTGAATAGCAGTGGTGATAATGGACATCCCTGCCGTGTTCCTGACCTTAGCGGAAAAGCTTTCAGTTTTTCTCCATTGAGAATGATATTTGCGGTGGGTTTTTCATAGATGGCTTTGATGATATTGAGGTATGTGCCCTCTATCCCTACACTTTGAAGAGTTTTGATCAGGAAGGGATGCTGTACTTTGTCAAATGCTTTTTCAGCATCTATTGAGAGAATCATATGGTTCTTGTTCTTTCTTTTATTGATGTGTTGTATCACATTGACTGATTTGCGGATGTTGAACCAACCTTGCAGCCCTGGAATAAATCCCACTTGGTCGTGGTGAATAATCTTTTTAATGTACTGTTGAATCCTATTGGCTAGTATTTTGTTGAGTATTTTCGCATCTGTGTTCATCAAGGATATCGGTCTATAGCTCTCTTTTTTGGAGGGATGCTTGTCTGGTTTTGGGATCAAGGTGATGCTGGCCTCATAAAATGAGTTTGGAAGTTTTCCTTCCATTTCTATTTTTTGGAACAGTTTCAGGAGAATAGGAATTAGTTCTTCTTTAAATGTTTGGTAGAATTCCCCCGGGAAGCCGTCTGGCCCTGGGCTTTTGTTTGTTTGGAGATTTTTAATGACTGTTTCAATCTCCTTACTGGTTATGGGTCTGTTCAGGCTTTCTATTTCTTCCTGGTTCAGATGTGGTAGTTTATATGTTTCTAGGAATGCATCCATTTCTTCCAGATTGTCAAATTTATTGCCATAGAGTTGCTCATAGTATGTTCTTATAATAGTTTGTATTTCTTTGGTGTTAGTTGTGATCTCTCCTCTTTCATTCATGATTTTATTTATTTGGGTCCTTTCTTTTTTCTTTTTGATAAGTCGGGCCAGGGGTTTATCAATTTTATTAATTCTTTCAAAGAACCAGCTCCTAGTTTCGTTGATTTGTTCTATTGTTTTTTTGGTTTCTATTTCATTGATTTCTGCTCTGATCTTTATGATTTCTCTTCTCCTGCTGGGCTTAGGGTTTCTTTCTTGTTCTTTCTCCAGCTCCTTTAGGTGTAGGGTTAGGTTGTGTACCTGAGACCTTTCTTGTTTCTTGAGAAAGGCTTGTACCGCTATATATTTTCCTCTCAGGACTGCCTTTGTTGTGTCCCACAGATTTTGAACCGTTGTATTTTCATTATCATTTGTTTCCATGATTTTTTTCAATTCTTCTTTAATTTCCCGGTTGACCCATTCATTCTTTAGAAGGATACTGTTTAGTCTCCATGTATTTGGGTTCTTTCCAAACTTCCTTTTGTGGTTGAGTTCTAGCTTTAGAGCATTGTGGTCTGAAAATATGCAGGGAATGATCCCAATCTTTTGATACCGGTTGAGTCCTGATTTAGGACCGAGGATGTGATCTATTCTGGAGAATGTTCCATGTGCACTAGAGAAGAATGTGTATTCTGTTGCTTTGGGATGAAATATTCTGAATATATCTGTGATGTCCATCTGGTCCAGTGTGTCGTTTAAGGCCTTTATTTCCTTGCTGATCTTTTGCTTGGATGACCTGTCCTTTTCAGTGAGGGGAGTGTTAAAGTCCCCTACTATTATTGTATTATTGTTGATGTGTTTCTTTGATTTTGTTATTAATTGGTTTATATAGTTGGCTGCTCCCACGTTGGGGGCATAGATATTTAAAATTGTTAGATCTTCTTGTTGGACAGACCCTTTGAGTATGATATAGTGTCCTTCCTCATCTCTTATTATAGTCTTTGGCTTAAAATCTAATTGATCTGATATAAGGATTGCCACTCCTGCTTTCTTCTGATGTCCATTAGCATGGTAAATTCTTTTCCACCCCCTCACTTTAAATCTGGAGATGTCTTCGGGCTTAAAATGAGTTTCTTGGAGGCAACATATAGATGGGTTTTGTTTTTTTATCCATTCTGATACCCTGTGTCTTTTGACAGGGGCATTTAGCCCATTCACATTCAGGGTAACTATTGAGAGATATGAATTTAGTGCCATTATTGCCTGTAAGGTGACTGTTACTGTATATGGTCTCTGTTCCTTTCTGATCTACCACTTGTAGGCTCTCTCTTTGCTTAGAGGACCCCTTTCTATATTTCCTGTAGAGCTGGTTTGGTACTTGCAAATTCTTTCAGTTTTTGTTTGTCCTGGAAGCTTTTAATCTCTCCTTCTATTTTCAATGATAGCCTAGCTGGATATAGTATTCTTGGCTGCATGTTTTTCTCGTTTAGTGCTCTGAAAATATCATGCCAGCTCTTTCTGGCCTGCCAGGTCTCTGTGGATAAGTCAGCTGCCAATCTAATATTTTTACCATTGTATGTTACAGACTTCTTTTCCCGGGCTGCTTTCAGAATTTTCTCTTTGTCACTGAGACTTGTAAATTTTACTATTATGTGACAGGGTGTCGGCCTATTCCTATTGATTTTGAGGGGCGTTCTCTGAACCTCCTGAATTTTGATGCTCATTCCCTTTGCCATATTGGGGAAATTCTCCCCAATAATTCTTTCCAGTATACCTTCTGCTCCCCTCTCTCTTTCTTCTTCTTCTGGAATCCCAATTATTCTAATGTTGTTTCGTCTTATGGTGTCACTTATCTCTCGAATTCTCCCCTCGTGGTCCAGTAGCTGTTTGTCCCTCTTTTGCTCAGCTTCTTTATTTTCTGTCATTTGGTTTTCTATATCACTAATTCTTTCTTCTGCCTCATTTATCCTAGCAGTTAGAGCCTCCATTTTTGATTGCACCTCATTAATAGCTTTTTTGATTTCAACCTGGTTAGATTTTAGTTCTTTTATTTCTCCAGAAAGGGCTTTTATATCTCTCGAGAGGGTTTCTCTAATATCTTCCATGCCTTTTTCGAGCCCGGCTAGAACCTTGAGAATTGTCATTCTGAACTCTAGATCTGACATATTACCGATGTCTGTATTGATTAGGTCCCTAGCCTTCGGTACTGCCTCTTGTTCTTTTTTTTTGTGTTGAATTTTTACGTCTTGTCATTTTGTCCAGATAAGAGTAAATGAAGGGGCAAGTAAAATACTAAAAGGGTGGCAACAACCCCAGGAAAATATGCTTTAACCAAATTAGAAGAGATCCAAAATCGTGAGTGGGGAGAAAGGGGATAAAAAGAGGTTCAAAAAGGAAGAAAGAAAAAAAAAGAAAAAAGAAAAAAAAAAGAAAAGAAAAGAATTTTTTAAAAAAGAAAACACCTAAGAAAAATGTAAAAAAGAAAAAATATATATATTAGATAAACTA
The DNA here is from genome assembly GCF_030435805.1 of Mustela lutreola. Taxonomy (NCBI): domain Eukaryota; kingdom Metazoa; phylum Chordata; class Mammalia; order Carnivora; family Mustelidae; genus Mustela; species Mustela lutreola. Next base: position 13,723,646 of record NC_081290.1, read on the forward strand.
GTAAAAAATCGTTAAAAAAGAAAAAGGTAACAGTTAAAAAAAAATTAAAAAAAATAATTTAACCCGAAGGCGAGAATAAAAAAGAAAAAAAAAATGAAAAAGAAAAAATTAAGTTAACTGCAAGACTAAAAAAAAAATCACAGGAAAAAAGCCATGAGTTCCGTGCTTGGCTTTCTCCTCCTCTGGAATTCTGCTGCTCTCCTTGGTATTGAAACCGCACTCCTTGGTAGGTGAACTTGGTCTCGGCTGGATTTCTTGTTGATCTTCTGGGGGAGGGGCCTGTTGTCGTGATTCTCAAGTGTCTTTGCCCCAGGCGGAATTACACCGCCCTTACCCGGGGCCAGGGTGAGTAATCTGCTCGGGTTTGCTTTCAGGAGCTTTTGTTCCCTGAGCGCTTTCCGTAGAGTTCCGGAGGACGGGAATACAAATGGCGGCCTCCTGGTCTCCGGCCTGGAGGAGCCGAGAGCCCAGGGCCCCACTCCTCAGTGCGCCCTCAGAGAACAGCGCCCAGTCACTCACATCTGCCTGACCTCCGGCCGCGCTCCGAGCTCACCGAGCCTGCGACCGGTTCAAGGTCACACCGAGCTGTGAGCTTACTGTCGGCTCTGTCTCTGTAGCCTGCTTTCCCGTTCCAATACCCGCAAGCTCTGCGACACTCAGACACCCCCGATCCTTCTGTGACCCTGCGGGACCTGAGGCCACGCTGACCCCACGTGGGCTTCGCCCCGGTTTAGCCTCTGGAGCGATGTCCCTCAGCAGAACAGACTTTTAAAAGTCCTGATTTTGTGCGCGGTTGCTCCACCGCTTGCCGGGAGCCGGCCCCTCCCCCCAGGGTCTATCTTCCAGTCGCTTTGGATTCACGTCTCCGCCGGTCCTACCTTTCAGAAAGTGGTTGTTTTTCTGTTTCCAGAATTGCTGTTCTTCTTCTCTTCGATCTGCCGATGGATTTTCAGGTGTTTGCAATCCTTAGATAAGCTATCTAGCTGATCTCCGGCTAGCTGAAGCAGTCTCAGCTTGCTACTTCTCTGTCATCTTGACTCCTCTTCCGAACATACTTGTATTTCAATATGTATGGTATGACCTGTATAACCTTGAGGTGAAAATATGATGGCATAGATAGCTAATCTAAGAGATTCTTCATACAATAAGGAGGGAGTAATGTAAAAAGAAAGCAAATTCACTCAAAAAAAGTAAACTCAATATTGGCTTCAAAGTTATTTTGATTTCTTTTATGATTTAAAAGGATAATAGATAACGTGGGTAAGTAATATAAGAAGAACTATCCTATGCGGTGCCTGGCTGGCTCAGTCAGAGAACCGTGCAACTCTTGATCTTGGGATTGTGAGTTCAAGCCCCATGTTTGGGTGGAGAGATTATGTAAAAATAAAATCTTAAAAAGGAAAAATAAGAACTAGCCTATAACATGGACACTGTGCCCCTGGATAGTTCAGCCTTGGATCCTCAGGTTGATGAGGATCTAGAACACTGCACTTTTCTCGAACCCTGCTTTCTCCTCAAGCTATACACCTGGAGAAGGTTTAATTTTCCCTGCATATGAATTTAACCCTTTTGTTGCTCCTCCATGAATTCTTTTATTATTATTATTGAGGCATAATTGACATGTATTAGTTTCAGGTATACAATATGATTTGATATTTGCATATATTATAAAATAATCATCAAAGTATCTAGTTAACTTTGTTACTGTGCATCATTACAAAATGTTCTTCTTCGGATGAGAACTTTTAAGTTTGCACTTTCAAATATGCAGTATCATATTATTAACTGTAGTCATCATGCTTTACATTGAATCCCTATGACTTGTGTATTTTATAACTGGAAATTTGTATCTTTTCACTTTTTTCACCAATTTCTCGCACCTGCCATCTTCCACCTCTGGCAACCACCAATCCGTATCGACAAGCATTTTTGTTGTTGTTGTTGTTGTTGTTTGTTTGTTTTTTTAGATTCCATATGTAAAGAGGTGATGCGGGCGCCTGGGTGGCTCAGTTGGTTAAGGGACTGCCTCCGTCTCAGGTCTTGATCCTGGAGTCCCAGGATCGAGTCCCGCATCGGGCTCCTTGCTCTGCAGGAAGTCTGCTTCTCCTGCTGACCTCTCTCCTCTCATTCTTTCTCTCTCTCTCAAATAAATAAATAAAATCTCTAAAAAAAAAATTCTTCTTTTAAAAAAATAAATAAGGTGATGCAACATTTTTTGTCTTTCTCTGTCTGATGCATTTCATAATACCCTCAAGATCCATCCATATTGTTGCAAATGACAAGATTTCATTCTTTTTTTTTTTTTATTATGTGGATGAATAATATTCCACTGTGTGCTTATACCACATTTTCTTTATCCATTCATTCATTGATGGATACTTAGGTCATTTCCATGTCTTGGCTATTATAAATAATGCTGCAATTAACAGGGAGATGCAGGTATCTTTTTAAGTTAGTATTTTCTTTTTTTCCTAAAGATTTTATTTATTTGAAAGAGAGTGAGAGGGAGAGAGGACACACATGAGTGCGGAGTGGGGGAAGGGGCAGAGGGAAAAGCAGGCTCCCTAGGAAGCCGTGAGCCCGACGCAGGGTTCTTTCCCAGGACCCTGAGATTATGACCTGAGCTGAAGGCAGATGCTTAACGGAGTGAACCACCCAGGCAACTCCTAAGTTAGCATTTTCATTTCCTTTGGATAAACTACCAAAAGTAGAATTGTTGGATCGTATGGTAGTTCTATTTTTACTTTTTTGAAAAAAAAAAAAAGTAAAAAATTACAAAAAAAAGTACAAAAAAATTGTAATTTTCTGTGGGGGCTGTGCCGATTTACCTTCTCAGCAGCAGTGTACAAGGGTTCCCTTGTTTCCCTATCCTAGCCAATATTTCTTTTTTGTCTGATAAGCTTCTTAATACACGTATAATTTTAGTTTGAATCTCTTGTATGGTCTTTCTTTAAAGTTTTTTTTTTTTTAACCTATAGTTCCCATTACTCATCACTCACTTTGCAAATTGGTCAGACATAGGCCATTTCTAAAATATTCAGACCAAATTATACTCTATTAGTTGACATCTTCAAGCCCCAAAGCATTCCATCCATTCTGCTTACTGGAGCTGCTAATTTTGAAAATGTTTTCCTGTGATCACAGTTATTTCATGTAGTGTTGGATATGCGTTGGAATAGTTACTGTGTTTGATGCTAATGGAAAAACTCTAATGTTTGTAGAGTGAGGCTGTTCAGGCCTATCAGCCCCAATTCTTCCGTTTTGACCGACATTTGAATCTGCTTTCAATTCTGATCTGTTTGGGGCAGTACTAAACCCCAATCAGCTTAGTATAAGGTGCTTTATGTTTATAGTTTTCGGTGATGAGGAGGTGTGATTTGCTTTATGGTGTGTGTGTGTGTGTGTGTGTGTGCGCGCGCGCGTGTGCGCGCGCGAGCACGCGCACAATAATGTGCTACATTATTGTTGCAGCATTTATAGGATCAGTCCATGGGTTTGGCCAAGTTTGTGGAATACAAGTGAAAAAGTGTATTTTTCTTCCAAAAAATGATTTTACCATATTTAATGGATTTTGAAATTTTTTAAAGTTCTGAAGTTAGAACAGGGGTTAATCCTTACGAGTGTCAAAGATGTGGAAATTGAAGCAAGTGCCATCAGTGCCTTCATTCTGAGAATAATTTTCCATGCTGGTTGCTATTCTGTGCCCTGCATGAGTGACTCAGTGTGTACCTAAGGACCATTTTAATGTGTGGCATCTGGATGGACACCTGGAAGCTGTGAAGCTTTGAACTAAGGAGCCATTAATGCTAAAAAAAAATTAACATTAATGTTGATTATCCTCTTTAGCTTGTTTCACCCACAACTGCTCAATCATTCTGCAACCAGCTTACTGCCAAGTCCATATGTTTCTATGTCACTTAGGCCTGACTAATTAAAATATTCTGTTGTAGGTGCTGCATAAATTTTGAAAGTCTGAAATGTCTCTCTAACCAGCTGAAGAGACTTTTAATGTTTTATGAGAATTAATGTATACATTTCTTTTAACCTGCCAAATACTGAACATATGACCTAAAATTTTATGTTCTGTTTGGTTTTGATTCAGAACAAAAACAAATCTATGCGTATCAGCTGTGTTCTAAACTTTGCCAAACTGAAATACTCTTTATAATCCTGATAGAGTTTCCTTAATGTTTTCCTTTAGAGTTACTCTTGCTAATGAAATAAGGATACTTTTTAGCCAAAGACTCTATGAGGAAAAGATTAGTCTTCATTGGTAAGGAAAGAAATGCAAACTTAAGCATCAATCAAATACCATTCCCTTCTTTCAAATTGTCACTGATATGAAAAGATAATAATCAGTGTTGGCATTCTCAAACACCGCTAATGTGAGTGCAAATTGGCAAAATATTTAAAACATAATTTGGCAGCATAGACTGAGTGCCTTGATGTTTTCATTTTGTTGTTTCAGTTTCATTCAAAAAGTATTATGAGGAAATAATCAGATATGTACAAATATTCATTAAAAATATTTATCATAGTGTTATTTTTTATGATGGTATTCCTTAAAACAGCAGAACTTAGAAATTTGGATGAGTAATAATGTAAAAATTGTTCAAGAAATCAGCTCTTCCCCATGATAGACAAATGCCTTGCTTAAAATGTGTTTGAAGACTAATGTCAAAGGAAATTTTCTTTTTTTAAATTTATTTAATTTGTTTTCAAATGTTAAATTTTTAATTGAAGTGTAGTTAACATATACTATTAGATTCAGGTGTACCTTATGGTGATTTGACAATTACATACATTGCAAAATGCTCACCTTGATGAGTGTGGTTACCATCTCTCACCCTGCAAATTTATTACAGTATTATGCATTAACTGTATTCCTTATGCTGTACTTTTCATACCCATGACTTATTTATTTTATTTCTATTTATTATTTTATAACTGAAAGTTGTGCCTCTTAATCCCCTTCACTTATTTCACATATTCCCCCACCCCCGCAACTACCAGCTTGTTGTCTGTATTTATGAGTCGTTTCTTTTTTTCTGTATTTGTTTGTTTGTTTTAGTTGCACATATAAAATAAATAATATCACATGGCATTAGCCTTTCTCTGTCTTATTTCACTCATTATAATACCCTCTAGGTCCAACTATGTTATCACGAATGGCAATATTTCATTCCTTTTTATGGCTCAGTATTATTTCATTCACACACACACATACACCACACACTTTTTCATTCATTTATTCATGGGCACTTAGCTTGCTTCCATATTTTATTTTATTTTTTATTCTTTTTAAAAATTTTATTTACACATTTGACACAGAGAGAAATCACAAGTATGCAGAGGCAGGCAGAGAGAAGGGGAAGCTGGCTCCCTGCTGAGCAGAGAGCCCGACACGGGGCTCGATCCCAGGACACTGAGATCATGGCCTGAGCTGAAGGCAGAGGCTTAGCCCACTGAGCTACACAGGCGTCCCATTTAATATGTCTGTTATGTCACTAGGGATTCTGGTATACACAAAAGCTGAGTCAGGAGTTCCCTTTTTAGATTTAATTAATAATGTTAGTGATATGATGCTATTACTTACTACCTCATTAATGGAAAGTATTTATTAAACTTAGTTTGAGTTGGTTGAAATAGGTTCATTTGGGCACTGGTTCACACTGTAGGGATACCTTGGTATAGAGATTAATTTAAAAAATAGTTGTCTCAGTTCCTTTTGGAGGCTAGTAGTGTATAAATAGATGCACAATAAAAATAATTTTTCTCCATCATTAGATTCCAAAAAAAAACAAATAAATTAAATCAAGTCAGGTCACATGTAATTTATTTAAGAACATGTGCGTTATTTTCATTTTTTGTTACGGAACAAGGCCATGTATCTGGATTTTTTTTTTTTTTAACTTTTCACCCACTTCTTCCAACATCACTGAAGAAAATAATTTTCAGCCTATTCTCTGATACTTCATAAAATAGAGCAGCAATAAGAATCAACACAGTAACACAAACACTGAGTAATTCAGTTATGTTTGAAAACATACTCCCAAACACACACACACACACACACACACACACACACGCACACACTCACACACACAGGTAATAAATATTTTTCCACTTTTGATTAATATCTTAACTGATTTGTGTTAGTAACAGTTGTCTGCTTATAGTTTTGGAACGGTCTGGCCCTGCTTCAGAGTCAAGCTTAAAAGACAGTGCCCCTTTGACACAGTCTTAAGTGGTTTAAGGAGATTAAAGAAGTGATCTCCCTCCCCCTAATTTGATCCCATGCGAATATATTCTTGTTAATTTTGGTGCTCTCCACCTTTGACTATGGAAATAGCAAACTATTTTTAGCTAATGTAAGGACATAAAAACAGAATGTTTGCCTGTAAAAGGTGATTAAAATTTAAAATGTTATTGTTAGCTCTACCTTAAATTCACTGCTCTTGAACTATTCATTTATTAGTTTTTAGGAGTGAGCTTTTAGGAGTGAGCTGTTAAAATAACTAAACAAGGAAGCCATTATAGCAAGATTTCTCCCACGCGGCATGGGCAACCTAGCTAGCAAACCAAAACCTAAATGGGAGTCAATGTACTTTGGTCTGAGAAAATGAAGCTTAACAACCAATGATGGGCAAGTAGACTTTCCCACAGAAAGCAGCTGCTCAAGCCATAGCCAATCAGTTTCCTTGTTTTCCTTCTGCATCTTTTCTATGAAAACTTCTCCCCCAGCTCCTGCCCTGTCTGGGACTTCTCTTAACCACTTGTGGTTTGGGCACTGACGAGTTGTAATCTGTACACTCAAATGCTTGAAAATTTTAATATGCTGTAGTTTATCTTTTTGTTTTGTTTTGTTTTGTTTTTGTTTTTTTTTATTTTATTCATTTATTTTATTTATTTATTTATTTTAATATAATTTTTTATTTTTTATAAACATATATTTTTATCCCCAGGGGTACAGGTCTGTGAATCACCAGGTTTACATACTTCACAGCACTCACCAAAGCACATACCCTCCCCAATGTCCATAATCCCACCCCCTTCTCCCAAACCCCCTCCCCCCAGCAACCCTCAGTTTGTTTTGTGAGATCAAGAGTCACTTATGGTTTGTCTCCCTCCCAATCCCATCTTGTTTCATTTATTCTTCTCCTACCCACTTAAGTCTCCATGTTGTATCACCACTTCCTCATATCAGGGAGATCATATGATAGTTGTCTTTCTCTGCTTGACTTATTTCGCTAAGCATGATACGCTCTAGTTCCATCCATGTTGTCGCAAATGGCAAGATTTCATTTCTTTTGATGGCTGCATAGTATTCCATTGTCTATATATACCACATTTTCTTGATCCATTCATCTGTTGATGGACATCTAGGTTCTTTCCATAGTTTGGCTATTGTGGACATTGCTGCTATAAACATTTGGGTGCACGTGCCCCTTTGGATCACTACGTTTGTATCTTTAGGGTAAATACCCAATAGTGCAATTGCTGGGTCATAGGGCAGTTCTATTTTCAACATTTTGAGGAACCTCCATGCTGTTTTCCAGAGTGGCTGCACCAGCTTGCATTCCCACCAACAGTGTAGGAGGGTTCCCCTTTCTCCGCATCCTCGCCAGCAGCTGTCATTTCCTGACTTGTTGATTTTAGCCATTCTGACTGGTGTGAGGTGATATCTCATTGTGGTTTTGATTTGTATTTCCCTGATGCCGAGTGATATGGAGCACTTTTTCATGTGTCTGTTGGCCATCTGGATGTCTTCTTTGCAGAAATGTCTGTAGTTTATCTTTTAACAGAGCTTAGAGCTTATATTAAGCTTCTAAGCAAGACTTTTGATGCTGAATTGATAGTTATAAACTTATTTATCAACAAATAAAAATCATTTGGGGGACGTTTCTTTAAATATTTCCAGAGGTATTTCTTTCATAAATTTCTCCAATGTTTAAAGTACTACTGTTTTCCAATTCTTCCGTGAGTCTACCCAAAAAGCAAGCCTCCTGACTTAGTTTAAAGCCTGCTAATCTCAACTTTTTTTTGTTGTTGTTCTTGTGTAGTAGGAACATAGCTAGTTACCACTTTCATCAGAATATTTTAGAATTTAAATAACAAAGAAAATATTAAATGTTCCTGGAGAGGGTTGTTCTCAGTAAACTGAATGGGAATAAACTTGGCAGGTAAGTAGTCTTTAAAAATAGTATTAATTCACAGCAACATAGTATGGTAAGTTAATTTAGAACCTCTGGGTGAGAAGAAAAAAAATGTGAGGCTCTATCAAGTTTACTGTGTGGCTGGAGACACAAAGTGAAGATCAAAGGCCCCACAGAGAACTCTGGAAAAGCTTATTTAGTTAGCCCTCTTTGGTGAAATTTAGAGCAAAGCCCATGGTTCCTTCAGCAGAGAAACCTACTTCCATATTAGTTCATCATTTTTTAAATAATAAGAACTTTCTGTAATAATTATTTTTCTAGACATCCAAAATTGAACAAAATGCCCCAGTCTCTCTCTCTTTTTTTCTTTTTTCTTTTTTTTTTTTGAAGAGAGAGAGTGTGAGTGGAGGTGGTTGGGGGGAGCAGAGGGAGAGAGAGAGAGAATTCTAAGTGGTTTCCATACCCAGCACTCTGAGCCTGACCTGGGGCTCGGTATCATGACCTTGAGATCATAACCTGAGCAGAAATCAAGAGCCAGCCGCTTAACGGACTGAGCCACCCAGGCACCCTAAAATGCTCCAATATCTTGAAGGCACATCAGTTAGCTTTGTGTAGATGAGATTAATCTTGAATACAAATAATCTGCTTCAGATTGTCATGTATGTGGAAGGTATGTGGAAGGTCCTCACTTTGCACAACAGTGCAGAGCCATAAAAAAATGATTGTACAAGTTAGAACTGGGAAAGAGATTTTAAAACAATGGGGGAAAATTATAATTGTTTCATAACCTTTAATTTTTTTGCAAAGATCTTTAAAAACTCTCTGATTTGGTTATAAATCTATAGAGAAATGAACAAAATATTAAAACTATTATTTTGTGCACTGTTATTTAAAAATTAGAAATAAAATTGTTCTTTTTTTTTTGGTGAAAATCCTGTCAGTTTGAACAGTGCTTGCTTTCCTTTTGTTGTATAACTTATGACACAGAGTATTTTTTAATGGTTTGGTAATTATTATACTCTTTTCTAAGTTTGGATCAGCTTTTAGCAGAATATAGTTTGTGTTGTCAACGTCATAAAACAGCTTCAAGAGTTTCTTTAGTGTGAAGTGTTTTTGCCAACATCACTGCTTCTGGGGCATCTTTATCCCCTTCTTCAGAAGTACCCTCCGCATTGATGCCGGTAGGCTCACCTTCTCTGTATGCGTAGTCTGTTAGCAGCATGGTCAACATTTCCAGTCAACTCTTTCATCTAGAATTTCATTTACATACAATTCAAATCTGACAAAGTTACTTTCACAGTGAGGTAGAAGTTTCTACCATATTGCACACATTTTGCTTCCTGCCATGATGCTTGAGTATTTTCAGTTACATGTTTTATGTCATGAATCTTCCCAAACTCTGCTAAAGAAATGACATGATCTCCAGTTGTAGCTTCAGGAGTCTGTCCAAAAGTCCATCTAAGATAAAAAGCTTTAAAAGTTGAAATACCTTCTCAGGCCAGATGCTGGCTTAATCAAGTCTCGCGTTTGGTGGTAGAAAGGCAATTTTCACGCAAGTACCCTAGAAAATTAGAGTGACCTGGAATATTGTCTGCCAGTATTAGTGCTTTAAATGTTCTAGATTATTTCGCCTTTTGTATCTCTCTACCCCTGGGAGATAAGGAGACAACATGACTACATGTTTGTTGTCTATGCTTAAGTAGCAGATACACACAATCACTACCAGACTTTGAAAGAAATGACATGATTTGTCCTGGTCATGATTTGCATCTGTTATTTATGTAGTGATTCGTGGAGTGAAGAGATAGTAACCAATAGTTCTTTATGCAATCACTCACAGGTAATATACACTGGCAGCTGAAATTTGAACAGTGTTTGGAGGGGACTGGTGTTATTTAATTAAATCAGAAAACTGAAATACTATGGAAAAGGAGAACTACTTTTACTAAGCTTAACAAATTTATCTGAGGATTCTGTACTTAATTTTTCTCTTCACAAAAATGTGCTTAGCCTCTCATTTTTTTCCCAAATGATGGCAGTGAGCTTTAAAATTTAAGAAATAATTGGGTCGCCTGGGTGGCTCAGTGGGTTGAAGCTTCTGCCTTTGGCTCAGGTCATGATCCCAGGGTCCTCGGATCGAGCCCCGCATCGGGCTCTCTGCTCAGCAGGGGATCCTGTTTCCCTTGCTCGCTCTCTCTCTGCCCGCTTCTCTGCCTACTTGTGATCTCTGTCTGTCAAATAAATAAAAAAAAATTAAGAAATATTTTTAATTTGGTAAACTTTAAAGTATAAATTATTTTAACTTCCTTATACTAATAAGCAGGATAGTAGTTGGAATCTCCCTTTCATCCTATGTGCAGCTCAGGCAGGCAACAGGACAAGAAGATTTATTCTTCTTGTCATACGGTCAGCCAAGCAGCCACTAAAGGTTGGATCTCTAGTGCTCTTGTTTGTATGTATAACGACAACAGCACTCAGGACTAAACATAGACCTTCACTATGTTAACCAGTCAGGAGTGGAGTCTTGAAGAAGAAAATATATCCATAATTATATGCATAGTATCCTTAAGAAATTACGGAATTTTGGGGGAGTAGGTAATAGGCCTACTCTTTTGGAAGTTGGAAGTATCAGTCTGCCTTCTTCTGGCAAATCAACGAAAAGGAAAGTTTTCCTCAGGTTCTAGTAACTTAAAACATTTTTTAAAACAGGTTTGCTGAGATATAATTTGCACAATATAAAATTCCCCTTTGTAAGTGTACAGTTCAATGAGTTTTAAAAACAAGGAACACTTGATAAATTTGCATGTCATTCTTGTGCAAAGCCATGCTAATCTTCACTAAGTTGTTCCAATTTTCATTCCAATATATACTGCCAAGTTGAGCACTCTCCGGGTTTTAATTTTTGGCAGAAAATTGCCACCTAATATTTTTCGAACATAGGGGAAGGAAATATTAGACTTTTTTTTATGATGGACATCGTATTTATATTTAATATTTATTTTGGAAGCATTTAAAATATTATATGGATAGATAAATAACCAGATTCAATCAAAATGTAGTGAATCTTCATCTTAGTTTTAGTATGTAGTTGTAATCCGTATTCTATAACTGAAAGAAGACATTTCCTCAACATTAAGAAACTTGACGGAAGGGAAAGACTGGGGTATTTTGGAGTGAGGATACGGTCTCATATCTTTTGACTCACATCACACTGGGATAGAGGTTTCTCTATCTGGTGCTGCTCCATCAAGTATAGTAATAATAGGTGTTATTTATTTTGGTCTCACATAAATCATTCTAAGTTCTCTGCGTGTGGCATTTCGTGTCGTCCTTATGAGAGCCCTATAAAGTAAATGCTATGATTTTCAGTAGTGCATAGATGAAGAAATTGAGGTACAGTGACTTTAGGTATACCGCCCAAAGTCATAAAAATAATCGGGGACACCATTGGGGCCCTAGTTCCAGAGTCCATTATACATACTTCACATTGTCTCCCCTAATAGCCAGTGAGCACAAAGGGAAAAGACAAAGACTGGAGTCCCTTGTTAGAATTTTCCTTCTGGAGCAGAAGGGATAAAAGAAGGAACGGAAAGGAAAATTTCCATTACTGTCGGGACAGGTTTTTCCAAGCATCTCACAAACCACATTCTAATAGTAAATCATTTTGATGTAAAGATCTCTATTTCTAAACTTTTATATTTTCAGATTTGAGGTCTTGATTTATGGATTTTTCAAAAAAATGGAAATAATTTTCCACTGTGCTAAAGGAGAAAGGAAAATATAGACAGAAGCACCTGTGCTCAACACTGAGCTTTAGGATGGTTTTACCTGTTGCTCTCTCTGCTTGACGTTGCTCTGCCCCAGATATGACATGATTCATCTGCTTACATCATTCCATGTCTTTTCATGAGTCCTCTTCTTAGACCTTCCTATGTACAGCAGTAATCCTCCATATTCTGCCTTGATTCTGTTTTATTTTTCTCTCTTGTACTACCCAACCTAAGTTCAGACTGATACTTCTAACTCAAATTCCAGACCTCAAGGCTATGGCTCAACCTCTTTTTAAAACTATGTCTGCATCTTTAATCACTGAGAACAGTGGTTTTTAAGGCCATGGAAAATAATAGAAAATCTGATAACGGCACATTTTTTTTTTTCTATCTAGAGTTGCACGTGAAATATTCTTAGAGTAACAACACTAATACTATCATCAATGATTACTGAACAGTTAGCATTGTTTTACTTTTGCTCTCTGTGTTATTTTCCGTTTTTTATAGCTGTTCTATACCAATTGTCTGAGAATATAGCCATTTCATACCATCTTCTCTGCCTTGTCCCTCATTTAGTCTTGGTGCCACAGGTAACTTTGTATTTATGCTCTACCAGTCCTTACATCAGTGTCTCTCTACTCATTTTGCTTGTCAGAAGGTTATTCTCCATTAGATTCCTTAGTAAGGGCTCAAGGGAACAATATTCCCGGAATTATTGCACACTGGTTAGAATTTGCCTAAGCCCTTTGAACTTGAAAATATGTTTGGTTGGGGGTGCCTGGGTGGCTCAGTGGGTTAAAGCCTCTGCCTTAGGCTCAGGTATGATTCCAGGGTCCTGGGATCGAGCCCCACATCAGGCTCTCTGCTCAGCGGGGAGCCTGCTTCCTCCTCTCTCTGCCTGCCTTTCTGCCTACTTGTGATCTCTGTCAAATAAATAAATAAAATCTTAAAAAAAAAAACAAAAGAAAATATGTTTTGCTGGATAAAAATAATTCTTCGCTCACACTTTTCTTTTCCTTGAATATCTTAAATATGTTAACCACATTTTCTTTCCTATAAAAGTCATGTATTCTTTTACCTTTGTTTTCTAGATACCTAAATGATTATTTTCTCCATCTCTCCCTTCATTCCTCTCTTTTTAAAGTCACTTAGTTTTACTGGAATATGTCTTTGTTGTTATGGCTCATTTTCACAGTAATGTTATGTACAGTTCCAATATGCAGTTTTACATCTTTTATTTTAGGAAACTTTTCTGCAATTATTGGATTTGGTATTTGTTCTGTTTCCTTACTTTTGGTTTCATCTTCTTTCTTCTCCTACTATCCATATGTTCAACATTTTTTTTTTTTTTGCCTGTCTTCAATATTTTTAACTTTCTCTTGATTCCTTCTTTTTTTTTTTTTATTACTTGTTGAGTTCTAAAGTTTTTCTCTCTCACTTTTTATTTTGCTGAAGCTATCATCTGCTGTGTTTACCCCCTACTTATGTTATTTCTCATTTTTGGAATTCTCTCTTCTTTTATTTCTAATTATATCCAGAGTTATGGAGCATTGTTTCTGAGCTTTTCTAGTTCTGATTTATGTTGTTTTCTTTCATGTTTTATAGCATTTTATTAATGTTTCTTAGCTAGTTTTGAAATAGTAGGTTATAGTTGTTCTGTTTTGTGGGCATATTTTTTCGCAGGCTTTTATTGTTTGTAGTACATTATTCTGCTTTTTTCCCTCTGTTTTTCTTATGATAATTTTCTATGGGAATGACCTTGATATTTATGTTGCTCATGTTTATATGAAATGAATTTTTCTAAGGCAAAGCTTAGGAAAGTTTATATAACTTTACAGAGCTCCCTCTTCTGTTGTTTTATGTGGTTTAAAAATGTGGTAATGTGCTCTCTGGGATTTCATCTGGACTTCTACTCCCTTTTTCTTTGCTGCTTCTATCCTGTTCAGTTTCGGTTCCTCTTCTAACAATTCCTTCTCAGTGTGGGTTCCTGTCCTTGACGGCCAGTTCTGAGAGCTAACAGGTGTTCTCTGTTCTGGTTGTTCAGTATTTCTTGGAAGGGGAGAGATTACATTCACAAACTCCTTATACTTTCAGCTGTTGTTCCCACATTGCTCTCTGCTTTCCAGTGAATGTGTGTTGGCAGTTTTAGTGTCCTATTCTCAGACTCTGAAGATACTGATCTGTTATTTTCTTCCTCTTTCTCCTGTAGAGATGCAGATATCATGAAGTTTTAAAGTTATAGGTAGTTTGCCTCTGCCCCACATATTTTGGAGCTTACAGGGATAATTATTCATCAAGTTTTAAAATTTTAATTTATTTTTAAAATATTTTATTTATTTATTGGGGGGGAGGGCAGGAGGAGGTCAGAGGGAGAGGAAAAGCAGATTCCCCATTGAGCAGGATGCCTGATCCACTTGGAGCTGGATCCTGGGACTCCAGGATCATGTGCTGAGCTGAAGGCCCAGGCTTAACTGACTGAGCCCTCATCTCATTTTGTTTTATTTTTAAAATTAAAAAATACGTATTTATTTATCTGAGAGAGACAGTGAGAGAGCACAAGCAGAGGGGAGGGGCAGAGGGAGAGGGAGAAACAGGCTCCCCATTGAGCAGGGAGCCCAATATGGGACTCAATCCCAGGACCCTGAAATCATAACCTGAGCCCAAGGCAGAAGCTTAATCACCTGAGCCACCCAGGCACCCTCTAATTCTATTTTAAATGCTATTCTGTTTTACTAGTTTTGCCATCTAAGTGCTCTGTTTTTATGTGGGGATTTGGTGGGATTAAAAGTCTGCAGAGCCATCTCTACCATCTTCCTAGAATCCTCCCTCTTATGTCTGTTTTCAACACGTACCTTTAATTACACGGCAGCCATTTGACTTTCCTCAGTAAGTTCTTTTTAATATTAATTGGATTACATAATATGTACATATATATTAATATATTAAAGCCAAAAATTACCAGTCACTTAACCTGACACTTTTAAAGATCCTTTATAGGTAGAATTATTTTGGGAGACTCAGGTCCATCTTGAAATCAATTTACATGAATTTTACCTCAGAGTAAACAGCAAACAACAATTTTATTTTATTTTATTTTTAAGTGATACAGCTTTCAGAGTCATAATACTTTCTGGTAGAAACAATTTTGTGGGGAAAAAAAAACTCCATCTCAACTGATTGAATGCTCAGGTTTCCCTTCAAACGATCAAGTTTGAAGTGTTTTAAAGGACAGTTTTACTCAGATGATGGAAATATGAAAAAGAATAAAAAGGAAAGCATTGCACTTACTTGGAGGCAGTTCTTTTTCTTTGAGGTATGGTGTTTGTTGTAGGCTATTGGAGACTATTGGCCTATTCATGGCATTAGTGGTGGCCATTTCCAGACAAGGGAAGGCTTTCATAGATAACTCTCAGAGTGCTGTGAAATGATCCAAATTGGAAGGCAAGGAAATGAAAACGTGTACTTGCTTGAAAGACCGTGAATGCTCATAAAAACGAGCTGTTATGGTGGTCTTTCATCCCAATCCCTGCAGATAAAAAGCTATCTCCACATGACTTGCTAAAGCCCTCTTACCTCACTTTCACTGAGCAAGGAATCATGATTCAAAACAGGGTAGGCTTTTTTTTTTTTTGGTCAAGTTGCTATGGTGAAATAAAAAAATAAAACAAAACTCTAAATGTTCGTGCAATTGGAATATTTCTTTTATCATGCCTTCTGATAAATTACATATACACTTTTTTTTTTCTTAAAAGGAAATGCTTACGTGAATTCCTACTCCTTTAAGAGATTCCCCTGCGCCTCCCCCTACTCCTCCCTCAACACCAGTAGCTAGGTTTTGCATACTATGGACGGATTTCCAATGTAAATCTGGTTTTTTTCTTCATTCTTTTTTTTTTTTTTTAATAATAAGCAGTAGGAAAGAATTCTTTATCTGTTATAAAAGCATGCGTGAATTTTGTCTCATTCTGCTAAGTGTCTTTATTTGTTAACACAGTCACAATGAACAGAGAAATGCTTCTATTACTCTTCATCCTATGTCCTCTCCTGTGTTAATTCATTTTTCCTCTAAATGAATTGGGATTCCATTGGAGGGGAAAAACAGACTTTAGATTTTACTTATTTACTTATTTCTGCAGTGCTCTTTGAGATGCCTATGTGGATGTGGATGTAAGAAACAAGAAAAAAGCCTGTTCATTGATTTTTTTTTTTTTTCTCTGCAATTCCATGCAGACATTTGGGGGCCAGGAAGATATTTTCATTTTGTAGTTGCTTTACATGAGGAATAAGATATGTGGTGCATCTAGAGTTTTCTCAGACTGATATTGTTAATGAAAAATAGACTCATGGAAATTATGGTATCCAGTATTTAACCTGATACACAGATTGTTGGACAATTTTATCCTGAATGGATGCATGTTTTTTTGGATACGCAAATCAAACATTCCTTAAGATCAAGTAGGTTTGGGATGAGACCATTTACTCTATAGATTTAATCAAGATTTTATCATAGTATAAAACCGACACAATATTTTCATTTATTCGTCTGTTCAGTAAGCACTTACTAGGCATGTGTGTTTCGGGTTTGTTACAACATACACTTCCATCCTGCTCTCTTCAAGTTTTGTTTATAGAGATACTTATTTTTTTTTACCTAGAGTGTATTTTGCTTTTGCTTTGTTTTTGTTTTGTGACTATTTGTGCTGATAGTTACAGTGCCTGGTTCTAGATCTGTATTCTGCAGTGAGATTTCAGTGTGATCTCTCACCGGGTATTTCACCTATTTTCATCCTCGAGGTAAAAGGGGGGGGGGAACTGCTCTTATCATCTGCTGTTTCTAGAAATGAGATTAGAGCAGATACAAGTTAGCCAGAACTTGGAAGCATCTCACATCACTCAAATAGATGATGCTGAAGAGTGACAGTGATTACGAGGATCAATGTCCTTTTTCAAACAATGAAACTGGAATAGTTGACTTTTGACTGTATTGGTTATGTACAAAAATTTACCTCAAAATGGAGATCAGGTAATAGAAATAAATGAAAATTGTGAAGTTTTGCTAGGGATCAGTAAGATACGCATGAGAAGCCTTTCTCATGTAAACTTTAAGTTTTGGCTCTAACCTTAGCTTCACCCACAAAGCCAGGTGCTAAAGCTAAGTGAGCATCTTTCCTTCCATCCTGCTCTCTTTTCCAAATTAGAGGAAATATTTTAAGGGAAAAGCGACAAGGGTGGGGGAGCACCTATGATGGGTGTATCTTATGATTGGCCAAGAAAGAAAGAAATAATGATCGTTTTTCCTGTCGGTGGCATATTACAAGGGACCTGAAGCAAAATAATATCACAAGGAAAGGGTTGCTTTCTAGCTGGGTCAGAGAAAAGTTAGGGATTCTACCTAAAATATGAATTCCTAGAGGAAAAACTACATTAACATGGAAAGTTAATGAGGGAATTGAAATTATCCTTTGATAGATGTCTGCCTTGCTTATATATTTGCAGTGAGGTAGTAAAGTGTGAGAAATGTCCCCTACTGGCATTGTAAAAATACCGGTGTTGTAATTAATTAAGATGATATATTGAAACATTGGCAAAGTTTAGTGTTTGCTAATACATGTGTGGCACAATTTCAGCCAGGGTTATTGTTGTTGTTATCTAATCTCACAACATATGCTTTTTTAAGACTGTCATCTTTTTAGAATTTACAAAGGAAATAAAAATCGGGCTATTATCTGACTTTTGTTCCTGAGAAACTGATGAGCAAGAGTCATTACTCATAACAGAGTAATTAATTGGGTTTCCACTCTGTGCCAGACAGTGAGCTGGGATCTGGGCTCACTTAGATAAGAAACAGTTCTTTTTCTCATGGCACTCACAGTGTAGGGAGAGACAGGTAAACAAATCATTGCCATATAAGTTGATAAATGCTATCATAAATGTATGAACAGATGCCATGAACATAGAGGAGGGCGTATTTAAGTGCCTCCAGCAGAAAGCAAGGGTTATCAGAGTAGCTGGTACATGCCTTGTAACAAGACTTCACAAAGTTGAAGAGGAAGGGAGAGGAAAAGCAACTTTAAAGCATTAGCAGCACAAATAGCATGGAGGACATGAGGAGATGGAGAGGAGAAGGGAGTTGAGGGAAATTGGAAGGGGAGGTGAATCATGAGAGACTATGGACTCTGAAAAACAACCTGAGGGTTTTGAAGGGGCGGGGGGCGTGGGAGGTCGGGGGAACCAGGTGGTGGGTATTAGGGAGGGCACGGATTGCATGGAGCACTGGGTGTGGTGCAAAAACAATGAATACTGTTATGCTGAAAATAAATAATAATTAAAAAAAGCATTAGCAGCACAAAGATACACAAAGTTTGAATAAAGACAGGGTCGGTTTGAGAAATAGCCTTACTATGATGCCAAAGACAGAATTTTTAAAAAGATTTTATTTATTAGAGAGAGAGCATGAGCAGGGGGAGCGCCGGAGGGAGAAGCAGACTCCCCACTGAGCAGGGAACCTTATGCAGGGCTTGATCCTGGGACTCTGGGATCACGACCTGAGCTGAAGGCAGAGGTTTACTTGACTGAGCCACCCAGGAGTCCCTAAAGAGTTAGAATTTTATCTAAGAACATAAGAAGATATCCAGTTTATAGATACAATCAACATAGCTTACTCAAAATTGAATAAATACTTATGGTTTGTCTCCCTCCCAATCCCATCTTGTTTCATTTATTCTTCTCCTACCCACTTAAGCCCCCATGTTGCATCACCACTTCCTCATATCAGGGAGATCATATGATAGTTGTCTTTCTCTGCTTGACTTATTTCGCTAAGCATGATACGCTCTAGTTCCATCCATGTTGTCGCAAATGGCAAGATTTCATTTCTTTTGATATATGTTTATAAAAAATAAAAAATTAAAAAAAAATTAAAAAAAAATTGAATAAATACTGGTGGCTCATCTACTATGTACCAGGCTACCATGCACTTTTTATGGGCCATGTAGTATACTAAAGTTCGAGCTGAAGAATTAAACAGGTGTGACAGTTACGTGGTGGAAGAAGAGAAGATGACTGGTAATAGAAAACTAAAAGAGGCGTAATAAAAGCAAGTTTATTCCCACAGATCAATGAATCAGCAGATGAGCAATGCCCGAGTGGATTTAAGGGCTTATGCCGTCGTCAGCACCAAGGATCTTTCCACGCTTCATCTTTAGCTTGTGACTTTATGGTCAAAAAATGACTCCCAAACCTGCTAGTATCATCCCGTTATACAACCAGTCCACATATAGCAAGGAACAAGAGAAAGGCTGAGAGTTTTAGTCTCCCCTTTGTGAGGCATGTCTTTCTGGGAAGGCTCCTAGAAGAGTCTTCACTCTTTCATCTGTCTCATTGGAGATAACTCACTATACAGACATAAAATTTTCAAGGGAGGTTGGGAAAGGGAATAATATTCATGTTCAGCCTTTATTGTAGGTGGTGAGATTTGCAGTGAGGGAAAGGGGGCAGAAAATGGCTGTTAAATGAGTAACCAACAGCGTTCGACTCTTCTTAGGTAAAATTCATATTTGAGGGTCAAGAGGAAGAAGACTTGGTGTTGAAGTAGATGCGGAAATGGGAGAAGACCAGATAATGGTGGTGCATTTGACAAATGGGAGGTCACTACTGACTTCTACTCTGGAAATTCCAGTGCAGTTTACTATTAGGAGCTAAAATTCAGTGAGCTAAGAAGTAAATTGGTGGTGAGGAAACAGATAAAGAAACTGCTTTCCTAAACCAACAGCTCCTAGTGAAGAAGACAGAAAGAAGCAGCCTATGTTGGAGTGAGATTAAGGAAAAACTTTTTATTCAGGGGATGGAGAGAATGGATCATATTTACATGCTTTGGTGGTGGGTGCACATAGGTAGGAAAAAATATCATTTATAAGAACTGGGTGTGGTAATTGATAGTTTAGAGTTCCAGAGTAGATTAGAATAGATGAATGCTGGGAGGAGGGATTATTTTTATATTCAGGAGGAGAAGGAGGCTAGAATATGGAGTTAGGCATAATTAGCCTATAGATGGTGATTAAAATGCAGCCTAAGACCAGAGCAGAGATCAATTCATAGATGAGTTTGGAAATTAAGGGACTCAGGAGCTACTGAATGATGACCTCTGTTTCTACTGAAAATTTGGAGATAATGCCAGATACCCAAACTCTGTATGTGTAGAGGAGGAGAGTGTGTGATGGGTGATAATGGTGGGCTGGAAGAGTTTAAGATGTGGGTATAAATTTGGAGTAGCCAAAGCATGAAATTAGAAATAGTTTTATTAGGGATCAGTGAAAGGACTGTTGCAATGTATTCAGTACCAGACTGTCATTAAAAACATACCTTTAAATAATGCAGACTTATAGGAGTACATTTTCTTCCATAGTGCTCAATAGCCAGTAAGCACAAGTAGATAAGGCCATTAGTTTGAAGGAGCCAGGGTTAAACATTACCAAGGAAGAGAGAATGTGACTATAATAGAGCAACCTAGAATATCCTTAAAGAGAGATCAGGACATTGAGTATAAAATGAGAAAAATGAATCTATGAGGAATGCTACCAGACTGGAAAAATAGAAAAAGTCTGTAATTTTATAGTGTGTCTATATCTGTCACAAAACCCCATTCATTTAGTACTTAGTAGTCATATTTATCTGGCTGTATAGTCAATCCTCAGCCATAGTTAATTAGCCCAAGGGTCAATACTTGGTGGTTTTCATTGGATTGTGAATCAACTGAAGATTATTGAGAAATAAGTTTGTTTCTTCCGTGAACTGGAATTCAGAAACAGTCATTAAATTTGGGTTAGGCTGGCATCGAGGTAATGCAAATGAAAGACATTTATAGTCAGGTTCTGCTACTGCTACATGGCAAAGCAGAGAATGCTGATGTCCAGTAAGAAAAGAAACACACAGAGAGATCAGAGATGAACAAATAAAGAAAATACTACTTGGGACCTTGATCCTTGATGCCTTTGCAGCTTCTTATTCTAACACCTTTTGAAGTTTAGCTTTATTTATACCATTCATTTGATTCTGTGAGATATGCCTACATTTCAGATTAAGTTTTCCTTTTATGCTTGAGCTAGTTTAAGTTAGCATTATTTAAATCCCAAAGGGTCTTATGAAGGACTAGATCAAAGGACTGAAGGTCTACACTAGTCAAAGAAGAGAGTCAATGCTAATGGGTGTTCTGGAGAAGTAAAAGAATAAGGAGGACGGCATGAAATTGAATGTTTTTTTCATTTTGAGAATTTCAGAAGTAAATTTAGTAGCTATATATGATGATACTCTATTGTAAGGCAGTAGAAGAATGCACTGAAGAGGAGTAGAGGTCAAGTGTTTAGGTCAAAGGAGCCAAGGAACTGTTAGGACAGATTTTGAAATTAGCTAGGAGTTGTAGTGAAACAGAGCGAGTTGGTTGACAAACACTTGACTGAATATGGAAGTGCGATCTAAAGTTTGGTAGATAAATTCAAGTATTGTGGAAAGGGTTAGCTAAGAGGGGGCGAACCTCAAAAGATGATTCTTGGAAGTACAAAATCACAACGGTATAGAAAGAACAGTGAGGAAAAGAGAAAGTCTCCCTTGTATTCTATCTGCGAGCTGCTTGGCCACTAGAGAGTAAATAATCTCCAAAGAATAAATTGTTTCCCACTCAGTGTATTTGAACATCATTATTTACTGACAACAAATCCTAAGGAAATCTTATGGGGTACAAACAACAACAACAACAAAATAAAACAACAACAAAAACAGGAAATCCTCAGAAAGGAGAAACCACAAAGAAAATAACCAACTATTAATACTAACATGGTGTTTGGCTACAGAATCACTTGTAGATAGTCTATACAGAATCCTCTAACTTCGTATACTACATATACTATGTATATCATCTATACATCTATATACTTTCTGGAATGAGAATACTAATGTTGGTTGTCAGAGTAGAAATTCTGAGGGAGTCCCAGCTGCATATCAAATCCCAGGCATCGGGGAATGATCACCCACAAAAATTATATTGTCCAAGAAGTAAGGAAAAGCATTTTGGTGCCATATAGTCAATGCAACTATATTTATTTATCCAATTCTAGCAATTGCTTAGTGGTGGTGTCCTGTAAGTAAAGTGGTCGAAGAGAACAAGAGGACAAAAGGAGAGGAAGGCAGCTTGTCAAAAATAGTGCTTTAGGCTTTAAGTTTAGACTTAGAATTTTTAATATTTTCAACGCTTGCTTTCACAATGCTTGTGATTTATTTTGCTTCACATGCACTCCTCCATCACTTCGTATAATTGGCTTTGGTTTAAACAAGCTCAGCATCCTGTCCTCTAAGCAATTAATAAAGTTCATTTTAAGTTTTGGGTTGTTTTTGTGAATGTATACCTTGCTTTACTAATGGAGCTGTGAGATCCTCAAGAGCAGGACCTTTTACTTTTCTAGTCACAGAGATTCTAAAACAGTGTTTGAGCATAGAGTAGGTGTGGGGCAGATGGATATTGTCTAAGGGATGGACTGATGGAATTGCCAAGCACAAGGCAAAGATGTCCAAACGGAATCTATGAGGAGAGGATAAAGGAAAGGTTATTGTTGCTAATTGTGTTTCTGTATCAATTCTACTTCCAAGAAGATTCATTATTACATTCTTTGAGAAGGAAAGGATTTTAACCAAATCTGATATTGCTAACACATCCTTGTTCTGGTAACCAAGGTGTAAGCAGCGTAAGTGCAGTTAGTACATTTTGGTAAGGGTAGGAAAGATTTTTTATTTATTTTGTTAGAGTTTTTCTTTTTTTTTTTTTTTTTTAAAGTCTGTCTCAAGTAAATGCTTGCAAGAGGAGAGTAACTATATTTTGATCTGTGATTTACCCTCAGTGTACTAATCATTTAGAAATTATCACATCAAAATGAGCCCCAATAAAAGATAGGAAAAGCCATTTTTATTCCACATCTGCAACATTGTAGGCAGTGTTAATAATTGATAGTGTTTATATATTATATTTAATTTCATAATATCCTCATTATAATAATTCTTGAAAATATCATTATGAAGACCTTTATTTTAAGGGCATTATTTAAGGGCAAAGAAAGACAAGTTGCAGGCATTATTTGGCTCTTCCAGAAGTACACAACTAAGTGGCAAAGATAAAAGTCTAATTTAGATCTGATTTCAAAGGTGGATTATTTTGTTGCTTTGTGCTATTGGAGAAGATTCCGTATTCTCCTCCCAAAAGCTTACTAAGGTTGGAGCCAGTCGCAGTGGTGGCAGTAGCAACAGTAGCTGTAAGAGTGAGTAGCAGGTGCAGACGCAACAGCAGCAGTGTAACCGATATTTATTAAAAGCTTGCCATGTGCCAAGAACGGTTCTGCATGCTTTACATGCATTAGGAAGAGAGGACCATGATAGGAAAGGAGGCAACTACATTCCAGGATCATAGCTTAGTTTATCTACATGTGGGCTTTGTTTATCTAAAACACCTTTCTTGGCTGTCACAAGTAAATTAACAGCAGGCTGTGCAGTCCCATGTGTAATTTCCAACCATTACTTTCCTCCAGCCTCTTAAACTTGTCCCACTCTTCGTATATGTGGGAGAAAAAGCAACAGCAGGTCTTTGTTCCATATATATTGGCTGTTGGAAAGCAGTTTGCCAGGGTCTGTTGTTAATAGTCAAGGGCACAGATTTCATTTTCATGCCCATTATGCATCAATAGCTCGAATCAGATACATTATGAGTCACGGCTGCCTTACACTTCCTAAGCTGCTGTGTTAATGTTCCTTTGCTTAAGACTGCTACGTGCTTATTAGTGTCCAGTGGTAACCGTTTCCTACTGAGTCAATGCATCTCTAAAGAATTATCAAGGATGTTATATACTGAGTTAAAAATGAACACGATTTTGGGTTGCAACGAAAGTCATAAAAAGACAATCATGTATAAATTTAAGAGCCTTGTGAAGTGTACAGAATAGGAAAACTCAAAATTACACGAAGAGTTACACATATTTACAGAAATCTTTCTCCTTTGGCATTTCTGAAAGTGCTAGTTTTCCTTCTGCTTTCTGCCTTGAAATTACTTCAACACCAACACATGCCAAATAAAACCATCTTTTCCCAGTCTCCCTGCAATTTCATTTAAACTTATTTTACCTAGAAAATGTCTCTCCAAGAAGCCTACTCATTCCTGTATACAAAGGCAGCTAAGATGGGGAAAGATGGTAGGTTGTGTAGAGATACTAGAAGTGGGCTTGAAGGAGGAAATTAACTCACCTGAAAGGTTTGAATAAATTTGATTGAAAAACAATTATGAAAAGTTGAAGTCATTGTGGGATGCACAACAAATGCTATGGACAGCAAATTCTGTTTATATTTTATTGGAGTAATATGTTATTTTATCTATTGCCTTCTGCTCATTAGAATTTGTCAGTTGAACCTAAAATGATATTTGAAAAATTAACTTTCATGTTTAAAGATGGATAGTATTTCACCTATATCCATTCTGAAGTCATGTAAGAGGTGTAAGAGTAAATAGTAGGGATATGGGGAACATTTTGTATAGTAATTCAAAATTGCTTAATTTCAATTTAGCATAATATTTAAGGTACAGTTTTACTGTAGATCTGACTATAGTTTGAACTTATTTTTATATGAACACCCTGTGAAAATGATAATAGTACTCAGTATTTTCTATTATTAACATTTACTAAGCTATTATCTAATTGTGTAAAATGTCTTGCCTATTCTTTTTTTTTTTTTTTTTAAGATTTTATTTACTTATTTGACAGACAGAGATCACAAAAAGGTAGAGAAAGCAGGCAGAAAGAGGGGAAGCAGGCTTCCCTGCTGAGCAGAGGGCCTGATGGGGGGCTCGATCCCAGGACCCTGGGATAATGACCTGAGCAGAAGGCGGAGACTTTAACCCACTGAGCCACCCAGGCGTCCCTTTCTTGCCTATTATAACCACCCATAATATTGAAAGTCCCGTTAATATTTCCATGTTCCTTGGTTTGATTATTTCAAGCAAAATGTATAATGGAGGAAAAAGTTATGGTATAAAGGTTAGGAAGGGCACGTTTAACGGTGCCTGGGTAGTGGGTAGCTCAGTTGATTTAACGTCTGCCTTCGGCTCAGGTCATGATCCCAATGTCCTGGGATCAAGCCTCACATAGGACTCCCTGCTCAACGAGGTACCTGCTCCCCCCTTTCCTCTGTCCCAGATTCGTGCTTGTGCACTCTCTCTCGTTCTCTCTCTCAAATAAATACATAAATAAATAAAATCTTAAAAAAAAAGGGGGCATGTGTATTCTGAGGGGGAATAAAGATAAAAGGTCTAAAGAAAGGAGTGCTGATTATAACCTTGAGTAGTATAGTTACCTCTAAAAAAATAGGAATATCTGAACTGATCTCATGTTAATAATCAAAAGTTATATATATTCCATATATTCTGATATATATTCCATATATTTTTCTCTACATTATCGTAAGAATAGCATAATATACACATATCAAGGCTTATCAAACACTTTCTTATACATGATCCAATTTAATAGACAATTACTGATAAACAAGACCTACTAATTGGTGGAAACATTCCTTTTAGATTATTCATGTCAAACTTCATCATAAGAAGAAAGGGTAATTGCTACTTGTGATATCAAACACACAAATTTTCCAAAACAATTAATATTCTCTTATTATTGATTTTAAGAAATCGATTGTATACAATTACCATTCTAAGCTTCAATTAGCAGATGAAGATATAGACTTGTGGTATTCTTTCCTTTTATATCTGTTTTATAAGGTATTTAGTAGATATAAGAAACTTAAAACTCATGGTAGCATCAGCCCTGTTAAAAGTTTTATGAACTTTTGGGACGCCTGGGTGGCTCAGTTGGTTAAGCAGCTGCCTTCGGCTCAGGTCATGATCCCAGCGTCCTGGGATCGAGTCCCGCATCGGGCTCCTTGCTCGGCAGGGAGCCTGCTTCTCCCTCTGCCTCTGCCTGCCATTCTGTCTGCCTGTGCTTGCTCTCGTCCTCTCTCTCTCTGATAAATAAATAAAAAATCTAAAAAAAAAAAAAAAAAGTTTTATGAACTTTCTCGCTGTTTTTCCTTTTTGTCTTTATTTGTAAAATTGTGATAGCAATGTTTATATAATATTTCATCTGATTATTTTTGCTTTATATTAAGATATTTTTCATATGGCACTTTTCATAATTACTATAAGGTCTGCATAATATTTTATTTAGTAGATGTATAATAATTTATATGACTGTTTCTATAGGTAATGATAAATATCTTTATATAAAAACATATTTTCCTATTTTATATTAGATCATTGAGTTAAATGAAATGAATATATTTTTTTAATTTTTTATTTTTTATAAACATATATTTTTATCCACAGGGGTACAGGTCTGTGAATCGCCAGGTTTACACACTTCACAGCACTCACCAAGGCACATACCCTCCCCAATGTCCATGTTTTGACTTGTGTTATATCATTCTCAATATTTTTCTAAAATACAGTACCACCTTATTGTTTCTCACAGAGTAGAAATGAAACATACTACCATACTCACCAGCTTTAGGTATTAATATTTTAAGTTAACACTTCTTTATCAAGTAAGTATAATATATTATGATTATTTATATTTAAATTTCATTTATTTCCATGTGTGGAAGTGTTCCCCTATGTTCATAGACTAGTTTCCATATTTGTGAATTTTCTGTTCTCATATTTCATCCATAAATGAAATGGAGAATAGTGCTATGGAATGAACGCAGGCTTAGAAAGCTTGTATATAATTTGATACCCCATTGACTATGTGTTCTTCAACAAATAACTTAGCTTTTTTGATTCTCCACCCCTTACCTTCAGGATGGAAATAATAATACCCACTTTATAAGGCTGTGTTGAGGGTAAAAATATAATAATTAAATACCCAGCACAACAACTAGCAGATGTTTAGTAAATGTTGACTCTTTTCTTAGACTTTATTTTCATGACTACTAAAGAAGCTGTAATAATAACCAATTGATGTTTTGACTGTAAATACTAAGAATTCATTATCAATTTTTATGTTTATTTACCTGTGTTATGGCCCTTTCACATATTCAAAGTGTTAAAATACTCAGCATTCAGCCTTAGGGGAAAGAGAAAACATAAACACAATCTTGTTACTTTTCTAGGATAAGCATCATTTTTGATGTGTTAGTAGAGCCTAATGAAGACAGCAACAATAGCAAAATTTAAAAGGCATGCAATGAAAGAGATATATTAATCATGACCAGGACACAGTTTACTAATTTGCCAGTCATTGGTGGACATTAGTGGGTTGATGGATTTTTAAGCATTAATATATACCAAGTTTATAAAAGATGATATCTTGTGAAAAATTCAGACAACATTTTCATTGAATTTACAAACTGGCTTCTTGCAGGCAGCTAGTTAACTGTAATCATTCTCAAGCTTAAAAATACTCAGGGTTAAAATGACAGGCACTAATTAATTTTCCAATTAGTTAAGGATTGATTCAGGATGTCATTCTTAAACTGTTCCACCATTTAAAGAGCCAATCATTTATGTTGACAGAAGTTGCTTTGTGTTTAACATTTCCATTAGGTATGCAGCCTCACCCCACAGCCATCAATCATGATAGTTTTGACCCAGCCTGTCCTAAGTGAAGTAGTAAATGGTTGGTCAGCTTTCATACATATATCATTCTCTTAAATGATCTTATTAACAATTTTGATCTAACTCTAATTACTAAGGTTTTTTAAAATGTAGGTTTTAGATGTTCATGGAACACTGACTACATATTAAGATGATGGAAACTCATCTTCTAGAGTATGATTTTTGGGAAAAAATTAAATCTCAAATTTTCCGAACTTAATTTTTTTCTCATCTGTCAAAATGGGATGTTAGTATATTTTTCTACTTGGAAAGATCATTTCTTACTTCTAAATGTATAATGTGTTATTATAATCCTACTCTTAGTATCTGACACAAGCTAGGCCTTCAACAGAAGTTGTGAATGAGTGGCTGATTCCTGAATCTGTTTCTTTAAACTTAGTTTCCTGTAGAAAAGAACTAAGGTAAAATGTGTGATTCTCATACATAGGTCATATAGACCTGTGTCATGAGTACCAACAGTATTATATTTTTTATTTAAATTAAAAGCTGCACATCAATTTTGAATGTTTATTTTCAGTTATTAACAGTTTGTTACTCAAACATAATACAGATACACTTGAAGTAATATATTACTTTTCTAAAACATTTTTTTAATGTTGAGGGTCAAAATGTTGTACATGATAATGGTAATAAATAAATGAGCCTAGCCAAGATTTTTACTTACATGATGACCATTTCCATTGGCACAGAAATAAAAGTTCAGGGAAGGATGACATTTCTTTACACAATTTTCACATGAACATTATCCACAAAAGTGCCTTAATCATAAACCTGAACTCGGTATTTTATCCTTTTTCTAAAAAAAGTTTTATTAGTGTGTAAGTCTCCTACATAAAATTCACTAATGGTATATTCCATTTCACTTTTGTAAGTGATCCCCACTCTTACCTGTTTGGTTGTCACCATTTCTTATCTGGATCTTTGAGTGTCTTTCAGGTGTTTTCCCCTTTCAGGTTTTGCCTTTTCCAGTCTTACCTCCATAATACAAATATTTCAGAGCCATCTTTGCAAAAGCAAACTTAGTGTTCTAGTTATCCATTGCTACATCACAAATGTTCTCAAAATTCAGGGGCTTAAAGTCAATAATAATTAACTTATAAACTAAGTCGGCAATTTGGTCAGGGATGGTAGAGAAAGACCCATCCCTGCTTCAAGCAGTGCTTGTGAAATAACTTCCAAGATGGCCAACTCACATGGCTGGCAAGTTGGTTCTGGTTGGAAGCTCAGCAGAGGGCTGGGGACTTTGGTTCTTCTCCTCCTGGGCCTCTCTGGGCTGCTTAGAGTTCCTTTAAGATCATGGCTTGTTTCTAAGAACATCTTTCCCCAGACACAGGAAGTAGCCTTTGGCTACAAAGGCAACAGACACAGCTTCACTTCTGCTGTGTTTTAATGCTCACAGTCACAGTTTTTTTTTTTTTTTTGACTCAGTGGGATAGTGTCAAAAATTTGAGACCCTGTTTTAAAACTGTCACAGTCAACGTGTCATTTCTCTGTTTCAAATTCAGCAGTGCCTCCCTATATTATTTAAGTATTTTGACCAATTGGAGAAGCATTTGTCATGTTCTTTATAGTTTATCTTTATAGTATCTTATAGTTTAGCTCTGAAGGCTCATTTCTTATTATTTCCATGTTTTCCACTCATGCTCTTATTCCATTCTTTTTAAACTTATTTTTATTAACATATAATGTATTATTTGCCCCAAGGGTACAGGTCTGTGAATCATAAGGGTTACACATTTCACAGCACTCACTATAGCCCATACCCTCCCCAATGTCCGTAACCCAACTACCCTATCCCTATCCACCACCCCCCCAGCATCCCTTTCTTTGTTTCCTGAGATTAGGAGTCTCTTATGATTTGTCTCCCTCTGGATCCCATCTTGTTTCATTTTTTCCTTTCATGCCACAACCTCCCACCCTGCCTTTCAAATTCCTCATATCAGAGAGGTCATAAAATTTGTCTTTCTCTGATTGACTTACTTCGCCCAGCATGATACCCTCTAGTTCCATCCATGTTGTTACAAATGGAAATATTTCATTTCTTTGGATGGTTTCATAGTATTCCATTGTATCGATATACCACTTCTTTATCCATTCATCTGTTGATGGACATCTAAGTTCTTTCCATAGTTTGGCTATTGTGGACATTGCTGCTATAAACATTCAGGTGTGCATGCCCCTTTGGATCACTACACTTGTATCTTAAGGGTAAATACCCAGTAGTGCAATTGCTGGGTCCTAGGTTTGGTCTATTTTCAAGTTTTGAGGAACGTCCATGCTGTTTTCCAGAGTGGTTGCACCAGCTTGCATTCCCATCAACAGTGTAGGAGGGTTCCCCTTTCTCCTCATCCTTGCCAACATCTATCATTTCCTGACTTGTTAATTTTAGCCATTCTGACTAGTGTGAGATGGTATCCCATTGTAGTTTTGATTTGTATTTCCCTGATGTTGAGTGATGTGGAGCACTTTTTCATGTGTCTGTTGGACGTCTTCTTCTTCTTCTTTTTTTTTTTTTTTAAGATTTTATTTATTTATTTGTCAGAGAGAGAGAGCGAGCACAAGCAGGCAGAGTGGCAGGCAGAGGCAGAGAAGCAGGCTCCCTGCTGAGCAAGGAGCCTGATGAGGGACTCAGTCCCAGGACCCTGGGATCATGACCTGAGCTGAAGGCAGCAGCTTAACTGACTGAGCCACCCAGACATCCCTGTTGGATGTCTTCTTTGCAGAAATGTCTGTTCATATCCTCTGCCCATTTCTTGATTGGATTCTTTGTTCTTTGGGTGTTGAGTTGGATAAGTTCTTTATAGATTTTGGATACTAGCCCTTTATCTGTTTTGTGATTTGCGAATATCTTCTTCCATTTTGTCAGTTGTCTTTTGGTTTTGTTGACTATTTTGCTGTGCAAAGCTTTTTATCTTGATGAAGTCCCAATAGTTCATTTTTGCCCTTGCTTTCCTTGCCTTTGGCGATGTTTCTAGGAAGAAGTTTCTGTGGCTGAGGTCAAAGAGGTTTCTGCCTGTGTTCTCAAGGATTTTAATGAATTCCTATACAAGGAATTCCAAGAACAATATTTGTTCTTCCAATCCATAGGCATGAACATTTTTCCATCCTTTGTGTCTTCCTCCATTTCTTTCATGAGTACTTTATAGTTTTCTGAGTACAGATTCTTTGCCTCTTTGGTTAGGTTTATTCCTAGGTATCTTAAGGTTTTGGGTGCAATTGTACATGGGATCAACTCCTTAATTTTTCTTTCTTATGTGTTGTTGTTGGTGTATAGATATGCAATTGCTTTCTGTGCATTGATTTTATATCCTGACAGTTTTTGAATTCCTGTATGACTTCTAGCAGATTTGGAGTGGAGTCTTTTGGGTTTTCCACATAAAGTATGTCATCTGCAAAGAGTGAGAGTTTGACTTCTGTGCTGATTTGGATGCCTTTTATTTCTTTTTGTTGTCTTATTGCTGAGGCTAAGACTTCTACTACTATGTTGAACAAGAGTGGTGAGAGTGGTTAGTCCTGCCATGTTCCTAACCTTAGGGGCAAAGCTCTCAGTTTTTCCCTATTGAGAATGATATTCACTGTGTGTTTTTTATAGATGGGTTTGATGGTATTGAGGTATATAACCCATACTCCTACACAGTGAAGAATTTTTTTTTTAACATTTTATTTATTTGACAGACAGAGATCATAGATAGGCAGAGAGACAGGCGTAGAGAGAAGGGGGAAGCAGGCTCCCCGCTGAGCAGAAAGCCCGATGTGGGGCTGGATCCCAGGACCCTGAGATCATGACCTGAGTGAAGGCAGAGGTTTAACCCACTGAGCCACCCAGGGACCCCCACAGTGAAGAATTTTAATCAAGAAAGGATTCTGTACTTTGTCAAATACTTTTTCTGCATCTATTGAGAGTATCACACAGTTCCTGTTTTTTCTCTTATTAATGTATTGTATCACATTGATTGATTTGTGGATGGTGAACCATCCTTGCAGGCCAGAAATAAATCCCACTTGGTCGTGGTGAATAATCCTTTTAATGTACTGTTGGATCCTATTGGCTAGTATTTTGGTGAGAATTTTTGAATTCATATTCATCAAGGATACTGGTCTGTAATTCTCCTTTTTGATGGGGTCTTTGGTTTTAGGTCAAGGTAATGCTGGCCTCATAAAATGAGTTTGGAAGTTTTCCTTCCATTTATGTTTTTTGGAACAGTTTCAGGAGAATAGGTATTAATTCTTCTTTAAATGTTTCCTAGAATTTTCCTGGGAACCTGGGAAGCCATCTGGCCCTGGGCTCTTGTTTGTTGGGAGAATTTTGATGACTGCTTCAATCTCCTTATTGGTTATGGGTCTGTTCAAGCTTTCTATTTTTTCTTGGTTCAGTTTTGGTAGTTCATAGGTCTCCAGGAATGCATCCATTTCTTCCAGATTGTTAAATTTACTGGTGTATATATGCTCATAATATCTTCTTAAAATTGTTTGTATTTCTTCAATGTTGGTTGTGATATCTCCTCTTTCATTTATGATTTTATTAATTTGGGTCCTTTTTCTTTTCTTTCTAATAAGTCTGGCTGGGGATTTATCAATCTTATTCTTTCAAAGGACCTCCTCCTAGTTTTGTTGATCTGTTCTGCTGTTCCTTTGGTTTCTATTTCATTGGCTTCTGCTCTGATATTTATGATTTCTCTTCTTCTGCTGAGTTTAGGCTTTCTTTGCTGTTTTTTTTCCATCTCCTTTAGGTATGGGTTAGGTTGTGTATTTGAGACCTTTCTTGTTTCTTGAGAAGGGCTTGTATCACTATATATTTTCCTCTCAGGACTGCCTTTGCTGTGTCCCACTGATTTTGAACTGTTATGTTTTCATTATCATTTGTTTCCATGAATTTTTTTCAATTCTTCTTTAATTTCCTGGTTGACCTATTCATTCTTTAGTAGGATGCTCTTTAGCCTCCATGTATTCGAGTTCCTTTCAACTTTCCTCTTGTGATTGAATTCTAGCTTCAGAGCAGTGTAGTCTGATAATATGCAAGGAATTATTCCAATCTATTGGTACCAGTTGAGACCTGATTTGTGACCCAGGATGTGATCATTCTGGATAGTGTTCCATATGCACTAGAGAAGAATGTGCATTCTGTTGCTTTGAGATGGAATGTTCATTAAGAACATTCTGCTATATCCATCTGGTCCAATATGTCATTTGAAGCCTTTATTTTCTTGTTGATCTTTTTTTAGATGATCTGTCCATTTCAGTGAGGGGGTTGTTAAAATCCCCTACTATTATTGTATTATTGCTGATGTGTTTCTTTGATTTTATTATTAATTGGTTTATGTAGTTGGCTGCTCCCATGTTAGGGGTATAGATATTTAAAATTATTAGATATTCTTGTTAGACAGACCCTTTAAGTATGATATAGTGTCCTTCTTCATCTCTTATTATAGTCCTTGGCTTAAAATCTAATTTATCTGATATAAGGATTGCCACCTCAGCATTCTTTTGATGTCTATTAGCATGGTAAATTGTTTTCGACCCCCTCACTTTAAATCTGGTGGTGTCTTCCAGTCTAAAATGAGTTTCTTGTAGACAGCATATTGATGGGTCTTGTGGTTTATTTTATTTTATTTTATTATATTCATTCTGCTACCCTGTGTCTTTTGATTGGGGCATTTAGCCCATTTACCTTCAAGGTAACTTTTGAAAGATAAGAATTTAGTGCCATTGTATTGCCTGTAAAGTGACTGTTACAGTAACTGCTCCTTTCTGGTGTGTTATTTTTAGGCTCTCTCTTTGCTTAGAGGTCCCCTTTCAATATTTCCTGTAGGGTGGTTTGGTGTTTGTAAATTCTTTTAATTTTTGTTTGTCCTGGAAGCTTTTTATCTCTCCTTCTATTTTCAATTATAGTATAGCTGGATATAGTATTCTTGGCTGCATGTTTTTCTCGTTTAGTGCTCTTAATGTATCATGCCAGTCCTTTCGGGCCTGCCAGGTCTCTGAGGATAAGTCTTCTGTCAATCTAATATCTAATCTAATATTTCTACCATTATGTATGTTATGGACTTTCTGTCCTGAGCTGCTTTCAGGATTTTCTCTTTGTCACTAAGACTAGTAAGTTTTACAATTAGATGACAGGGTGTTTACCTATTTTTACTGAATTCCCCTAATATTGCAAAGGAAAGAAACATCAAAATTCAGGAGGCACAGAGTACCCCCCTCAAAATCAGTAAAAATAGGTACACACACTTTTAAAAGGTGTTGGTAAAATAAAATAGTTAAAAATGTTAATAGAGGAAAGAGGAAAAGTTTAAAAATGGAATAGGAAAAAAACATAAAATTAAAAAATTTAACTTTTCAAGACTAAATGATCCTGGGGAAAAAGCCATGAATTATATGTTTTGTTTTCCCCTAGTTCTGGAGTTCCACAGTTCTCATTGATTGGTGAACTTGGTCTTGGCTGGATGTTCTTGCTTATCTTCTGGGGGAGAGGCCTCTTGCAGTGATTCTCAAATGTCTTTGCCTGAGGTGGGATTACACTGCTCTTGCCAGGGGCTAGGCTAGGTAAACTGCTTGAGTTCACTCTTGGTAGTTTTTGCTCCCTGAACACTTTCTGTAGAGCTCTGAAAGATGGGAATGAAAATGGCAGCCTCCCACTCTCTGGCCTGGAGGAGCTAAGAACTCTGGCAGATGGCCCTGTTTGAAGTCTCCAAACCCAGCAGATTCCTGTTGCACACTCCCATGCTGCTTCTCCCAGAGGAGGAAGGAGGGAGTCTCTCTGCATCCACCATTTGTGTGGTCCCTGCTCAAAGAGCATTGGTAATCCTGAGCTGAGAGCTCACTCCTCTGTTCCATCTCTGTAGTCAGCTTCCCCACACCAATACCTTGGAGCTCTGCCACACTCAGACACCCCTGGTCTTTCTATGACCCCATGGGTCCTGAGAGTACACTTTCCATGCAAGGGCTCCACCCCCACTTAGCCTCAGTGGTAACATACCTCAGTGGAGTAGACTTCTAAAAGTTCTGATTTTGAGCTCTTCTGCTCCCTTGCTTGCTGGGAGCCAGTCTCTCTTCCCATCGCTTCTCCAGGTGTCCTACCTTTCTGAAAGTGGTCAGTTTTCTGTTCCTAGAATTGCTGTTCTTATCTTGTATCTCCCATTGAGTTTGTAGGTGTTCAGAATGGTTTGATAACTATCTAGCTGAACTCCTGGGACCTAATGCTATTTCAGTTTCCTACTCCTCCGCCATCTTACTTCCTTCTCTTATTTCATTCTTGTTAATACTTGGTGTTTGGCTTCCTACATCTGTCATCCCTTTACATTCTAATTGTTCAATCATTGCCTCTCTCACTCTCTCTTCAGAGCTCATCTCAGAGGTCTGTTCTGGAGACATTCATATGACCTCAGCCTCTGTACTTCCCACTCTACCCC
Source organism: Mustela lutreola (assembly GCF_030435805.1). Classification (NCBI taxonomy): domain Eukaryota; kingdom Metazoa; phylum Chordata; class Mammalia; order Carnivora; family Mustelidae; genus Mustela; species Mustela lutreola. Next base: position 13,758,681 of record NC_081290.1, read on the forward strand.
ACCAAGTGACATAGCTGTCTCTTCTATCCATCCCTGTGCATGTAAATCAATAATATATTTTTACTGGGGTGCCTGGGTGGCTCAGTGGGTTAAAGCCTGTGCCTTCAGCTCAGGTCATGATCCCAGGGTCCTGGGATCGAGGCCCACATTGGACTCTCTGCTCAGCGGGGAGCCTTCTTCCTCCTCTCTCTCTGCCTGCCTCTCTGCCTGCTTGTGATCTCTGTCTGTCAAATACATAAATAAAATCTTTAAAAAAAGTAATATATTTTTACTATATTTTACTTATTTGACTTTATCACTTCAAAAAGGCAGGTATTAAGTCTTTTGTGTCATGGTATCCTCAAAGTTTATTGAAAGAATAAATGGGAAAATGATCAAATATATACATCATAAGGTATAGAAATGATTTGTTTACACATAGACAAGACTGTTATATGTTAGGCATGCTTTTCTGGAAAGCTTCCATAGTTGAAAAAAATGAGTTATTCAAGATGAGTTTTCAAATAGAAATTAACATAAACTTGGGTTGATGTAGTCTCAGAACACATAAGTGTACAGCTATGATAGCAAGTTTACTTAATACTTTTTAAATGATCTCATAATTATCTCTAGCACTTTATAAAGTAGTTTCTAGTAAGTGAGGAGAAGGGTTGTTTTTGCCTTGTGTTTTATCACATTAACATCTACTCCAAAGTTGGGATAAGATTTTTAGCATTAGCACTAACATTAGTGAGAGCACTTCATATATGTTTGTATTACATCATTAGAGCATGTACAATACTTTTAATTACCATTAAGCACAAAAAAAGCACAAAAGTCACAAAATCACTTGCATGAATTCCAGTGTCTAAACAGTTGATTCTCATTATTCGTTGATTCTCATTATTCATTGATTCTATATTTAGAATTCTCCTGCTGGCTAAAAGTTATTTGTAACCCTAAAATCAATACTTGTAAGCGTAGGGCTTTCCCCATCAGTTGCAAACATATGCATATGCAGAGTGGCAAAAATCCGGTCATCTGATGGCACTTATTCCAGCAAAGGTTGAAAAATATGATGCGCTGCTTTCTGGTTTCAGCTTTCATAGTGTAAACAACTCTCCATTTGCAATTTATTTAGTGCCATGTTTTTCACATTTTGTGCTTCATGTTAGTGACCTGGCTGTTCAAATTGGTGTGCAAGCACAGTAGTGCAGTGCTTTCAGTATTCCTAAGCAGAAGAAGGCTGTCATGTGTCCTATGGAGACTATACATGGGTTAGATGGGTTTTGTTCAGGCATGAATTATAGCGCTGTTGCCCAGGAATTCAAAGTTAATTAATCAGCAAAATATATTAAATAAGGTGTCATTACACAAAAGTACAAATAAAACAAGGATATGTATTGCTCAGTTGATGAAATATTGAGACTGGAGGCTCATAAGGAGCCTAATCCTGTGTTTTCTCTTTGGGCAATGATTCTATTACTTGCTGAGTCAATGTTTGTGGTGACTTTATAGACCATAGAATAAATAACCAAAACATGTTACACAGGATATTGACAAAGGATGAGATTACTTCTGCTTAATCTATAAACTGTTTTGCCAAATTGCTAAAGATAAACACAATTTACATATCACTTGGTCTCCTGATTTTAAAATGATGGGTACTTGAATATAATCTTCTATCCAGTTTATAATGCTTTATATTTTGTGCAAAAAGTAATACTTTATTTAATACTATATATATCATGATATTTCAATACCACATAATTCAAAAACACAGAGGATACAACTAACAATTTTTTTAAGTTCAAATATTTTATTAATTCAAACTATTTTGTGTAGTTCCAAAAAAAACTATTATTTTTCCTGTAAGAGCTGCTTAAAGAAGACTTTCTCTTTTCTTTGATATAAATAGACATTTGTTAACTGGAGAATTTAAAAATTTCAAATGCAGCTTCTTTCCTTTATTTCCCCCCTAAAATTTATTTATTTATTAATTTGAGAGAGAGAAAGAGAGTGATTGAACATGGAGGGAGAGCCTCGCCTGGTGCTAGATCTCATGACCCTAAGCTTTGACCTGAGTCAAAACTGAGTGTCAGAGGCTTAACTGACTGCATGACCCAAGCACTCCTATAGCTTATTTCTTAAAGTAGAATAAAGTATAATAAGAATAATATCTTAAAGTAGAATAATACAAATTGGAGATGGACTCTGATGAGATATTCAATCTGTTTTAGTATGAGTAAAAACACTGTTATATTACATTTTCACAAGCAGATTATGGTTCTAAGGTGATTTTAAGGGTAACTTGGGGGTGTAGATAGAATTATCTGGCCCTTAACTCATTAGAAATGGGTTATACACGGGTCTACTTGACTGTTTACGCCCTACGAGCAATATATGATAGAGAGATTTTAAAAAAATGTTATATATCACTAAATTATATTGATGTGAATCATGGCAAAATTACAGATTGGGATTTCCCTCAATACTTTTGAGCCTTTATTATTCAATGAGAGAAATGATTAGTGTATCTACACTCAGAGACTTAGGCTGGAAACAGTAGGTTGGCTTGGTGGGAATTGAGATGTACTGCCACTATGCTATCGCAAAAAGATAACTTTTAGTCCATTTCATAATAATGTTGCAATGAATATGGTTTATCAGTCCAAACACTTGATGTTTCACTGGAATTTTCTAAAATTTATTTGGCATATATTTCACACACACATTATTATAGCAAGGCAGTGATGATTGAGTCATTTTGGACTTTTGGATGGGGAAAACTGAAACATACATTCAGGTGCTATAAATAAAAAAATATAATAACCCAAATTATTATAAACAATTATTAGGAGGACATTCAAAGTCTTTAAAAGAAGAGTAATATTGAAGAACTTTATTATTTTTACTTAAAGAAGAGAAAGCTTTTAAAACTTAATGGAAAAATGTTTCCTAATATATACCACAACATTTGATCCAGTGTTGTGAGTATTAGTTTTTCCTGGGATGCTTGTGTAGGGTATGCACTTAAAAGTCCATTTTACAATTAACCATAATGGGATGGCTGGGTGGCTCAGTCAGTTAAGCATCTTCCTTTGACTTGGGTCATGGTCTTGCAGTCCCGGGATTGAGTCTCACATGCGGATGGATCACTGCTCAGAGGAGTCTGCTTCTCTCTCTGACTCTCTGCCCTCTCATGCTCTCTCTCATTCTCTTTCTCAAATGGATAAATAAAATCTTAAAAAAAAAACCATAATAAGTCCAATATTCATCTCTGTTAAGCCATAAAATATATCCTACAGGAGTCATATTAAAGCTACCTACAGTCATTCTGAAATGTACTCTTACCCAGAAACATGGAAGTTTAATTAGGTCTGAGTTCCCCTTAATAGTTATGTTAAAGTAATGAAAAGATCCCCTGACTTATGGGAAAACAGCTAATTTCTCTACAAAATATAGGGGTAGAGAGAAACAACAAAGTAATAGGACACATTAAATTTTTCTGGTTGATGCAGTAGAATTTTATTTTCTGTAATCAAAAGTACATTAATTTGGAAAACTTGTTATCAGTTTGGGGAGAAGACAGATAAGATCTGTGGCTTCTAGTCATTTCAGATACTGTGAGGCAAAAACTTGGGCTTTTCATCACTCTCCGTCCCCTTGAGATTGCAAACAAAAGAGTAATAAATCCATAATTTTTCCAGAGAAAGGAAAGTATCTACTAACCAGCCAAGTACAATGGGTATAATAAAATCAGGGAATTTGTCTGGCTTTCATCTGATAAAATACTTCAGAAAGGCCAATGATGCTTTTAATGAGTGGCCTTGAGCAATTCATTTAACATGTTTCAGCCTCCATTTTACTCTTTTCTAATCTAAAAGATTGAGACGCATCTACTTCCCAGCAGTGTAGAGGCTTAATTTTATTTGATTCAAAAGCCTTTGGGCTTTTTCCATGATCAGCTGTGTTTGGTTTCAGAAAGTTTTGAACTGTCACAATTAGTCACACAAAAGTGATGTCACAAAGTATCTCCTTTCCCAAAAGCTCTGATTCCTGTATTATTGTTTAAATTCCATGCTGTGATAGGTACCCTACATATCTTTAGTAATATACACATGTCACATATCTCTTTTGATATAGTCTGACCTGCGAAACTCTTCATGATTAATGTGGCTTTCCTCACTGGTTTGATTTGCAATTCATCCCAAATGAGGAAAACATCAGTGCTTTCAATTTCCTTTGCCAAAGCCCTTGGGCATTATCTGTGAGGAATGAATTTTCAAATATATTTGACCACATGTAAAAGAACACATAATGTGCTATGTCATTTTTGAGCGTTTCATTCAACCTCAATATAATGACTAAGCATGCCATGTGTAATCAATAGCCTCAGACAACTGCATGAAAAAAGGCAATGTGATACAGATATTATGATTACAGAAACCTGTTAGTCTGAGAAAAAGATACGCATGCTCTTAATCAGTAACGATCTATGCAAAAAACAATGGATTACATATTAGCTTCCTTCGCTGAAGTTGCAGATATACTTTTGACTACAAAACAAGCAGATTAGAAATCTGTTTCTCCTGAACTGGTTTGTGTTATTGACTAAATGTTTGTGAACACCACTCCCACCCCTTTATATGTTGAAGTCTTGACCCTCGAGGTAATAGTATTTGAAGATGGAGCGTTTGAGAGAGGATTAGGGTTAGATGAAGTCATGAGGTGGGACACATTCTGAGTTTAAAGGTCCTAGAGCTACAGTGAGATGGCAGCTGTCTACAAACCAAGGGAAGACCTAAAAATGAAACCTACTTTACGAATACCTTAAAATAGACAGAAAATGACTGATTCAAGGTAACTCATGTCTGTGTTTTCTTCTTTACAACCACTATGATATCATCATTTATTTCAAATTAGCTCATAAATATAAAAATGGGTAGTATCACAAGGGCTGGAGACACAACCTAATCCTGAATTGAGCTCAGTGATTTGAAATCGTTAGGTAGTTATTTTCTAAATAAAGGGTCATAGCTGAGTCCCTATGTATTGGAAGCTGGCTGTATAACTGGAAACTTGCAAATTTAACGATGTAGAAGACATGTTTACTAAAGGATAAATCACTTTAAAATCCTTAATTTGACACCTATATTATTAAATCTCAATAGTAATCACAGAAATTGTTTAGAACATAAACTAAGAAAAAACTTTTGTGGAGGAGCATTCTGACATTGACATTTAGAATTGACGATGCAGTTATTTAAAAAATGATAAAATTTTAATGGGTTTTTAAATTGTTTTAAAATTTTCTACATGCAGCGCACTCCTTTCATGCTTACATTTGGTTTCTACACTTGCTTTTCAGGGTTTTTTTCTTTTGTTATTACTTATAATTAGGACATATAAATAAGTACATAGTTCAGTTCCAGATGTTTCCAATAGATGTCATCTGTCACTATTATAAAAGTATTTTAAAAGAACATTCTTGTACAAAACATTTTCTATATCCCTGAATTATGCCTTTGATAAATTTCTAAAACTGAAATTTTGGTTCTTGAAGTTTCCCTAGAAATATAGCAATGCTCTTAGAAGAAGTATATGTTCACAAATTGTGGAAACTATCCTTAAATGGTGTTTGCTAACATTGCAAATGAAAGCTGTAATTTCCTTTGATTTTTTTCCCCCCCTGGATCACTGGAGGGATTGAAGAAATATATATTTATTGTCCTATCCTTTATTTTGAGAATTTATTTTTAACGTCTTTTGCCAATTCTTCTGTTTCAATATTACTCTTTTATTATTTTATAGTGAGTAGTCCGTAATGATCTTCTAAAATTTTTTTAAAAGATTTTTATTTATTTATTTGACAGACAAAGATCACAAGTAGGCAGAGAGGCAGGCAGAGAGAGAGGGTGGAAAGCAGGCTCCCTGCTGAGCAGAGAGCCTGATGCGGGACTCAGTCCCAGGACCCTGGGAACATGACCTGAGCTGAAGGCAGAGGCTTAACTCACTAAGCCACCCAAGCACCCCATAGTCAGTAACGATCTTTACTAGGAATAGTAACAAACTGCTTCTCCTTTAGACCAATTACAGAGTTTTTTTTAAAAAGGATTTTATTTATTTGAGAGAGAGAGATAGCGAGAGAGATAACATGAGCAGGGAGGGAGAAGGGGAAGCAGGCCTCCAACTGAGCACAGAGCCCGATGTGAGGCTTGATCTGAGAATTCTGGGATCATGAACTGAGCCAAAAGCGGACAATTAACTGACTGAGCCACCCAGGGGACCCATAGTTACAGAATTTTAAACAAGATTTTGTTTTTTTTGCATCTGAATTGAAGTAGATATAAAATGTGGTCCAATTATAATCTGTGGTAAAACTTTGTATTTGATACACACACATATAAGACTTGTTTGAAAAATAGCTCCTGGTAATAAATCTGTTCGTTAAAATTTGTACCCAAAGAGCTACTCTAATAACATTTATCATATTAATGTTATAATAAAATAAAGATGAAAGTTTCATAAGTGATGATAAAGACTTTAATTTTGTATTAGATAAGATGAATGGACATAAAGAAGGACCTCAATCTTGTTGGTATTTAGCAGATAAGCTCTAGAGTAATAATGGTTAAATGAGGAGAGAAACTTCAGTAACAAGTCACATAGAGAAGAGGCCTATAAATGCCTCTCACTTCTGGGTAATTTGTAATATTTTGCTGTGTTTCACTTTCTGCCTTCAGTTGTTGTTACTTGTTTTTGTGTCTGTCTCTTCCTTCTCCCTGAGTTATTACTATCTGCTACACATTCCTCTATTGGAATTTTCCCAACAACTATCATAAAGTAATTGGTTAATAATGTTGAAAAATTGAATAAGTAATTGAATTCCAGGTCCACTGTTCTTTCAAATGAACTCTGTTGCTTTCTGTGATTACAAGGGCATTGGGTGTTCTTTTGCTGATCTAGAGTTCAGAGGTGCTGGGAGCAGCAGACAGAAGTCACAGTGACATCAGTTTGGCCATGGATGCTGCTTAATGGTGTGTTAAAACTCTGCAGTGAAGAATAAGTTGCTGACATGATGCCTCCTGAAGGGACACACAAATGCTGACTCCTTTGTTTTTTTAATTGGTCAGTTGTGTCCTACAAAATTTGGCATGAGAAATACTTTGCCCTTGCAAGTCGCTATGGACAGAAAAATCCCTGACTAAGCAAAATCCAGGTTGCTCATGTGTGATTGAATGCATCTCTTCCCTTTAGGGGGAAGATGTATTTTCCTTTTTTGAAGCCATGTTTAATGTTCTGTTTGATAAACATGTACCAAGGTGATCCTTTCATCAACTAGACTGTTGAGATTACTAATTTGTATATAGGAAGGTGAACAACATGATAATCCAAGCCACAGGGACTACGAAGAGGGGAGAAGTGAGGAGTCTGTTGACCCATGATATCTAAAAGAAAGAATTGCACTGGAAAAATGGAAATAACCAGATGCCAATATTAAAAATAAATACATAAGTAAAGCCGTCTGGAGACAGAGGAAATTCTCAGATTTTATAAAGTTAAAGAAATCATTCTGCTCTAAGTGGCTGAGCTGTTGTGATACTCATTGTAAACTTACTATAGAAGCTGTAATTTATATAGATTCGTGTAACAAACTTTAAGAGTCTATAGTGTCAAAATGTGTTGGTTATAAAGTGAACTTCTAATGAAAACAGATTTTTTCTAATACTAATTTTTTAAAAAATCTAATATGTAAGGAAAATGAAATGAGCCATCTATTGATCGATCAGGTAGTATATGAAGCTTTAAGAGTATATTATTATCTTTTTTAATGATAAAAACAGAGGGTTAGACAAACCTCTATTATATAGTTTTGCTACTAGAAAATTTCCATTGTCCTGCATCATCTCCCACCAGGATTAACATGTAGTTCTCACCTCTGCCTCATGGTAGAAAAGTCAAGATAATTAACTAGAATATGTGAAAATATACGAATTAATGTAACATAAGGCAGACTATAGTCACTTTGACCATAAGAAAGCAGGAAAGGAGAGAAGGTTCACATTGGCTATGGTTTCATTACCAATGTGAGATTTGAACAACCTTGGAAGAAGTAGTAAATAAAGATCATAGTAAATGGAGATGGGAGAAAGCTATTTTAGGCAGAAGGACAAAAATTAAAAGGAGATATGAGAAATATGGCTTTTATGAGTGAACATGAACTAGTCCAGTTTTACTAAGAATGTGAGTTATAAAAAGAGAAGCAGTGAGGGTAACATTAAATACTTAGATATAGAGTGTGGAGAACCTTTAATTCTTGGCAAGAAAGGGAAACATTTGCGCTGTGGGTATTTGAAGTTTTCTGATAATTGGAATGCCATGCTCAGAAGGTTCCTTTAGGAAGGCTATCTTGGCCATAGAATGCAATATAGATGAGAATTAGGAGATACCAGAAGCAAATCTACCAAGTAGACATTCTTACAAGGACATTGCTTAGAGATAGGTACTTAAAATAATATTAAAAGCCCTATAAGAAAGCAAAAATAATTAGAATTGAAAGCCTACTGTGGACCAGCATTCTTCTGGCCCTCCTGGATGATTAAATTTGTTGTATCGTTTATATTTCATTACTTTTGTATTATGATAGTACCCTTAGAAACTGATAAAAAGGGGCATCTGGGTTGCTCAGTGGGTTACAGCCTCTGCCTTCAGCTCAGGTCATGGTCTCAGGGTCCTGGGATTGGGCCCTGCATCGGGCTCTCTGCTCAGCAGGGAGCCTGCTTCCACCTCTCTCTCTCTGCCTGCCTCTCTGCCTACTTGTGATCTCTCTCTGTCAAAATAAATAAATAAAGTCTTAAAAAATAGGGTATACAAAATTTCTAGTTAAAGATAATTCTCAAGGTTCAAGTCCAAAGTTCTAAATAGTGCCATGCCAAGACAGTTTCAGGTGCAGGTGACAAAACCACTCTTGGAAATTTTGAATCTGAGAGGTCAGCTTCTTTTTCTTAGGCACAGTGGCTATGTGTGACCTGTGTCTGGTCAGGGAAGTTAGGGTCAGCAAAGACATTCAGTTGATGGTAAAACAAAAGTGATCACAAAAGCAGCACAGGCATTGTGCTAAATGATTTATCTCATGTACTTCCCACTATAGTCCAATAAAATACATAATATTATTTTTAAAGATTTCCACACCTATTACACATGTATTATTCAAGTAACAGAAATTAGGTATTGTAGAAGAAAGGGATTTGATATAAAATATACTTACAAAAGGGTCCTAGGGGTTCTAGAGGCAAGTAATAGAAGCAATATTTAGGACCAAGTTTAACATCAAAATTCATGGTCTGGCTATTAGATGGTACAGCCATTGAACCCAGGGTGGAGTAACAGAGTAGGCACGGCCAGGTTGGTAAATCAGTACTTGGCCCTTTATATGAGAGAGCTAATGAAAGACTTCAGTTAAAGTCTCTAAATGATCCTAAATGATCCAGAAAAATTTCCCAGATAGAGTCAGCTTTAACTATCTTCCAGGCCTGGAAAGTTCAAACAGTTGACTATAAAGGGATCTAAAATATCACCAAGTGAACAGGGAAAGAAGTTAGTGGGATAAGAGCTGAAACCCATTACGTCTCTTTCCCCCACTGCAGGCAACAGTCTTCTATAGGACAGAGTGGATGGGGTGAAAGAAAGTCTTACTTTTGAATTAAAATTTAATCATAGAATAATAGCTAATATCAGAATTAATGGATTAAAGTTGCTGGGAAATTTACACTACATAAGACTGGAAATAAAACTCAAGACATTGACCTTAGTTTCCTGTTAGGCCAATGGAAGATAACCCCCACTGAATAAAGTTTAAGGAGGGAGTGGAAGGTAAAAATGCTGTTGTGTTTAATCACATTCTACATGTGTGCGTTCAAAACATTAGTTACATATAACAGTTAAGAAACTTGGAACCAAAAAGAAGATTGGCACTGACTGAAAATTAAGGAAAATAAACAATGATGGGGGAAATATTTTCCTGAATTCCACAGATTAAGTATAGATTAATCCACTTTAGTCATTTTGATGGACTTAACAAGGCTTATCTGGGGCTTTGAGGAACAGGTACAAAATATATAATGTGACCCAGGATCTATGTACTACTGTAGAACATGACACAAAATATTCTATTCATTTGTAATTCTTTAAAAAATAATGATATACTGTTAAAAATATAAAACAGAATTTTGTTTATCTAGAAAAAACTATCCTCATGAATGTTTCACTTGTTTTGGTGCTCAAATTACTAAGAATGTTGATAAGCACATATCTTTTTTTGCTATGTCTTGCCTTTTCTTGCTTAGACAAAACCTTGTTTTTTTCCTCTTATATTTTCACAGTATTATTCCATTACCGATAAAATTCCATCGACATGTTTTATATTTGAGAAACTTTAAAGTCATGTTCACTGTACATCTTGGCTATAAAACATGCTAATAAGTGCATTCTTATTTATTTTTTTCCCTCCCAACAGGTTCTGACTAGTTTTAAATGAGAAATTATTGGAAATGAAAATAGGAAAACATGAATTTTTTTTTAAGAGTTATGTAGCTCTGGCAGAAAACAGCATGGGTATTACAATTATGATTTAAGACAGCTATATATATGTATATGTGTTATATAGAGAATATATATATGTATCACATATGTCTAGTATTCATATGCACATAGATTTCATTTATCAATTATTTTGATTAACCCACCCTCCAAACTTCAGGATTTAAATGAAGTTAATTCCAATTCTTTTTTGTTTCTTTCACATACAAAGTGCTAAAAAAAATTATGTTTAAAAATCAAGGGTCACTTGGGTGGCTCAGTCAGTTAAGCGTCTGCCTTTGGCTCAGGTCATGATCTCAGGGTCCTGGGATGGAGCACCGCGTCAGGCTCCCGGCTTAGTGGAGACTCTGCTTCTCCCTCTCCCTCTGCCTCTTCCTTCCACTTGTTCTTTCTCTCAAATAAATAAATAAGATCTTAAAAAAATTCAATTCTCTTTAGTGATCATTGTCAATAAACAGATTATATTTCAGCTATTTTGGAAGAAATGCACATATTGAAAGTAATCTTTAACTACTATAATTATCACCCAGGCTGTAATTAGCTGGGTATACATTGACATGGTTATAATATTTAAAAAATTCCATACTGGATACTAAAACTTCACTGTGTCTCTCTGAGAGGACTCCATTATCTAAGCGGCCATGCAACCTTCCCCACATCCTGCTAGATTTCAGTATAATTCAAGAACTAAAGGATTTATCACCACAGCAGGGTTTGTAGAACTCCTTCCGTATGTGTCTGCTTGGGTTATACTGGCTGTTAACTGTAAGATCACCCCCGATTATTACAAGTAAAAATGAAGGAGAATACTTATAAACAAAATAACATGTTATACATTAAACAAAATATTTTATAATTCATTATACAAGTCTTCAAAGGTTATTAGCTGCTTTAAGATTCATTCTTATTTTTTTCTTTTTAAAAACTGAAATTTTCCTTGATGCTGTTTTCTTTTTTCTTTGTTTCTTTTTTTTTTTTTTTCAAAATGACCACAGTTATCTTTTGTAGGCCAAATAGCATATTACGCATCTGTCAAAACCATACTTTATTAGCATATAACTGTATTTACAAAGCCTCTCAGAACCCTTTTGGATTGTTCTGGCTGCTTGCTTTATGTTCATTTCTTTCTTTAATGTGTTTATATTTTTCCAGTCATTTGTATAAATGAAAATGTACTAGAATGAATAGTTTTACCCCTCTGAGACCTAGTTTAAATTTCAAGGCTAATATTGAATCCTATTCTTTATTTCAATATGATAACAAAGTTAAGTTTGAAGCAAAACACTAGTAATACATGTTTCTGATAAAAATACTGTATTTATGAAGTCTATAATAAACAATAAAACATTAAAGAGATAGATGGCCTTGCCATTAGAGAAGCCCATGTTCTTTATGGTGAATTTTACTTATTTATTGGAATAATTGGACCAAATTTCAAATTCCCTTCAAATGTATTTAAACAATCTGCTTTGAGATTGCTATTGAGTTCACCAAGTACTCACTGTGCAACCTACAATATCTTCATAGGAATATTATTTCAGGTGCTTCTACTGACTTCTAAATCAATGACAAAATTATAGCCCCTAGGATAAAAAGTCTACATGAGTCCTCTTTAGGGTCCTGGCTACAGAGGTGAATTGGAAGCAAATGTGAAAAGGAAAAGGACCCTCCATGATGTTTTGGTACCAAAAGTAACTCAGATTGAGTAACCACCCACACTCCATTGCGGTTCTCCCAGTCACCACCTGGCATTGTTATCCTTTCCTTTTTTTCAGTAGAAGTGAGGTATTCACTTAGATTTGCATGATCTGAAAGGAGAGGAATATCATACACACAAATGGCAATGTTAGTACAGATATTCAGAGACTAAGGATTTATTTATTCATAGATTACCCTCTCATCTCAAACTGTCTAGGTGGTTTAAAGGTTTATTTATTTATTGTTTTTAATGAAGTTAGAAGTTTGGGAAGGTTAAGGTAAATACATAAGATGGGATTAATGAAGAATTAGTAAAATAGGCAAATCATCAGCTATGACTATTTGTATCCCTAAGAGAGGGACAGTAAAATAATAATGATATTGATGAAAAATCAGAACGATTCTTTAAATTTAGAAAGCATGGAAATATGTTATAGTGCCATAAAACTAGATTTAGGGATATTTTAAAAGGAAAAATGGCAGAAACTTTATTTTTATTATAAATTACGTAAAAATAATTTCTATAATCACAAAAATCAGTGAATAAAAAGTGTTCAAGGGAGGATGGTCAATAACTAAAAATTACAAAGACAGAAAAATTCACCCAAGATGCAGACTTTAGAACATGACCTAATGGCTTGAAATAGATAAGACAACTTATGATATGTAACAGTCCAATACAGAAATTTATAATCCGGAGAATAAGTTTCACGTGAGGAAAAACAAGTTAACCTAGAAAAATACCATTTAAATTCCACATGAATTGCTTTCTAATTTTAAGTCCCTTAAGAGATGAACTATAATATCCAGTAAAGAATTAGATTCAGAAAGAAAAATAGGAAAATGATTAATTTATGAATAGCTAATAATAAAAGTTCATGAAAAAGAAAACATATTTCAAAGCTCTAATATAAAAGATCAAATGCAAAGTGTTGGTTAAGGAAACTCAGTATAATCAGAGAATGCCTGGAGTTGGTAAGACATGCTATACTTTTCCTGTAGATTAATTATCAAAACCATTTAAAAGTTAAATATATGCAAAATATATTGGTTCAACATAAGCTTTTCATCTGAAAGAATCTGTTGGTTGAACTGAATCAATTTTAGTAGAAATGAATGAAATATGTGGTTGGATTTATTCTAGTTTTCCCTAATGAATATCACCAGCTGGTTACTGTCAAGAACTGCCTGTCTATTGACCAATTTATTAATATAAGGAAAAATTTCCATATTATAATTTTATCTTGCTTTCCCAATATTTTAGGCAAGCAGAGGAAACATTATGCCATGATAATACCATTAACTCTTTTACTTCTAAAATAACTATGGCTTGATGAGATTTTAATAACAATAATAGAAATATTTATCTTCTAGAAATCATATTAATAGCCAACAGATAAAACACTTACAATTTACTTATGTTTTACATCAACCCTAAGAGTAAGATACTACTTCAGGTTACAGAAGAGAAAACTGAGGCACAAAATAGTAGCTTGCCTGATCACATAGCTAGTAAGTCTCAAATTCAGGTAATTTGGTCAAGCATCAGATTCCAAGATGGCTCTTAATGATTCCCACTTCCTGGTATGCATGTGTATTCATTTTCTATTGACTCCTTAACAAATTACTACAATTTTAGCAACTTATAAATACTCTAATTTATTTTGTTATAATTTCTTTGGATTAAAAATTGGACACAATGAGTCCTACAAGTTTGAAGTTTTCATATTAGCAGGGTTGTATTCTTTCTGGACGCCACAAGAGAGAACCTTTCTAGACTCTTCAAAGTTTGTAGCAAAAATTATTTACTGTGGTTATAGGACAGAGGCTCCCATTTTCTTGTTGCCTGTAAGTCAGGGATCATTTTGAATTGTGTCCAACCCTTCACATGTGTCTCACTTTCTTAATCATCAAAGCCAGAAAGAGCAGATAGTCCTAAATCTCTATGACCTCTTCTGCCTCACTTCTCTCCTTTCTTTGTATGCCTCATATCTCTGATAAGAGCCAGAAAAATTTCTTGTCTTTGAAGGGCTCATGTAATTAGCTTGAGTCCATCTAGATAATCCAGATATATAACCTTCCTACTAATTAAGCCAGTTAATTACTATAATTCCATTTTGAAAGATCCTTTCCCGTAGTGCTTATGTTAGTGTTTGATTGGTTGCTTAGGGCACGAGAATCTTGTGGGGGAGATTTAAAAAATTCTGTTGGGTACACAATCCTTTGTGAAATCTCCTCTCTTTAAGGATGGGCTGGCCTAGTAACTCACATGACCAATACAACAAATGTGATAGGATGCCACTTCCATAATAATATTTGTGACCTTGATCTACTAGTAGGTAGTAGCTGGCTTTGATGAAACCAGCTGAACATATTTGAGAACATGTTCAACATGTTCAAGACATGTTGAAGTGTTAAGGAATTAAAGATGGCTGCTGATCTTTAGGCATCAAAGAATTGATGCCCTTAGTCTAGCATCCTGCATGGAACTAAACCTTCCAACAAACCACATAAATTTAGAAATGGATCCTTTCCCAGCTAAACCTTCACCTCTAACTCTGGCCAACACATTAACTGTAGTCTTTTGAGAATATCTGATGCAGAGGACACAATTAAGTCATGATGAAGTCCTGACTTGGGATAGTAATAAGTGGATAATTATAAATGCAAGTGGATAATATGATATCCACTATATTAACAAATGTAAGTAAGTGGTTAATAATAAATGTGTATTGTTTAAAGCCACTTAGTTTGTGGTATTTTGTTATGCAGCAATAGATAACTACCTAGCTTTGGAGGTTATTTTGTTTACTACCAAGCTGTACTTCAAGTATGAGATGCAACTCAGTTCACATACAAAGGTTTAGATGTGTTTTACCCCCTCCCTTTCTATTTTTATACTCATTCATCAGTATATTTGGCAAATACTAAAGGCCATTATAGGAATTCCCTGTGTATTAAAAAAAAAAAAACAATAAAACTGGATTGCAGCATAGTGGTGGAGACAGACAGAAAGAATAACATGTGTTATAGTAGAGATTTGTACACAGGGCTATCAGAAGAAAAATGAGAAAAAGCTTAACTGTTTGTTCTCAAAGAAAGCTTTCTGAAAGAGATGACATTTTCATTGGGCCTTAAAGGATGCTTAGTCATTAGACTGATTAAGGCCAGGACTGATTCACATAGGGAGGACAGAACACAGAAGAGAAGACTGCTCTGGGCAACTCTAGGCAACTGGGTATTCATAGTAGAGTAGCCTGAGGTAGGTAAATGCCAGATCATGAAGGGGCTCTTTGGGTTTTCATTTTTAACATTCACTGAAGGATTTTAACCAGAGAATAAGCAAGATGAGATGTCAGTTTTAGAATTGGGTATCTGAGAATAACAGAAGGAATAGATTGGCAAGATGGAGATGTGAATGAATAAGCTAAAAGTAGAGAGATGAGCTGACTATGGTCATGATCCTAAGTAAGAAGGATCAATCGGAGGGCCTCCTGAGGTGATATTAAAGAAGAGAGAAAATAAAGAAAGAAGCCTTGATTTCAGAGGTCAGTAGGAGTAAATTAATTTAGTAACTAATTGGTTGTGTTGTGAAAGAGAGAAATCTCAGATATTTCCATCTTATGATTTGAACATATTTGAACATATTTCAAATCTTATGATTTGAATGGGTGCATGACATTAAGACAGGGAAAACAGGAGGGTAACAGGGTTTTTAGGATGAGGTTGTAGCTTAGTGAGAGATAATTTCAGTCTAGGAATAGATGAGAGGCATATGGGCTAATGGACATTTAGTAGGCATTTGTTATCATGGTGTAAGTCAGGAGCTTGGAAAAATAATAAATCAGAGTTGTAGCTATAGATTTAGAAAGTAGCAATGTTGAGGTCGTGGGTATGCATAAACCTCTTGGAGATGTTTTAGAGAGAGAAGAGAAGATATATGGATTTAGAATTCAGTACAGTAGTAACATATAGAAAGCAAGCACAAAAATAAGAGCATGTAATAAAGGACTCTATACTGAGATAGGTGGAGAGAACACCAGGAAGGAATGGTCCAGCAGAGGTTGGAAGAGGAAACATTGTCAAGAAATTATACTGTCTCTCAATTTATCACATTTTTTGTGCAACTATTTATGCTAATTTTGAAAAAAAAAATGATGTTAGAGTTAATTTATCCATAGTTTTAAAATTGTGGCATAAATAATTCAAAAAGAAATAATAATATACATATATTTAATTTTTATATTGGAATTTTCTTTGGTTTATTCATTTTAAAAATGAGATAGTATACTCTGGGTATACTGTCTTGGGTGCTTACCATATAGTCTGGTTAGAACCAAAGCTTACTAATCTCTAGTCATATGGATTAGATAAATTTACCTGGTTGAATCTCAATTTCTCCATCTTTTAGAACATGAATCATAATATGCATTGCAGGTTAAAAAAGATTCAATGTAAAATACTTGGGACAGTACCTATAACACAATTATTACCCAATATTAACTGTTATAATTATTCATCTCAGTAAAAATCATGTCTTAAAACAGAGATTCCATATAGTGTCATAACGATTTGGAATCATTCTGGCTTTATTGTACTATACTTTTTCTCATTGGCTCTATAAAAAATACATTTTAAAATTTGATTTACAGTGGTAACTTAAACTGAAGCTAAGGAGTCAGCCAAGGGAAAGAGGTACAGTGTTAATGTTTGGTTTACATGGTTTTCCTGGAAGAATACAGGATAAAGATAGAAAGCCTATGTGCCAACAAAAAGAGCAACTGAGTACAAATGTATACTGTCAACTTATTAGTATAATTTTCCAGAGTTACCATGCACGAAATCCCCATGTGAATATTCAAGATGATTGAAAATCATGTTTGAAAAACTCCAGTAAATATCTCAATATTTATATATGATTGTAGAAAAATATTTGTTGAAACTTAATTTCTTTACAAGTTTTTATATTAGAAGAGAGAGCTAAGATGGCAGAGTAGTAGGAGGACCTTATGCTTGCCTCTTCACAGCTAGATAAATATCAAATCATTCTGAAAACCCAGAAGATTGATCTGAGGACTGAAAGAACAAACTGCCCAACTAGAGGGAGAAAAGAGGCCACATTATGGAATGTGGGAGATGTGGAAATTTAATTTTGGGGAGAAAAGAATATGGGTGCTACGGAGGGGAGAGAGCCACTGATTTCAGGGTGGGGGGAGAAAAAACAGGATATAGGAGATTGCATAGAAAAATACTTCCCCAAAACCATTGACTTGGAAAATGAGAGGAACTGATTTATCACAAGTTTTTACAAGCAACAGAGTTGAAGTCTGAAGTTTTAGAAGTCCACTCCATCGCCAGAGTTGGGACTGGTGGACAGAGTGGTACTTCTATGGAGAAGGGTGACAGAGGCTCAAGAGTGGACATCATGCTCTGAAGATCCCCTGGGTCATGCTGGGGAAAGAAAGGAGGGGCATGATACAGTCAATGTGCTGAATGGGAAAATTATGCAGCCAGGATTACTTTATCAAGAAGGTTGTCTTCCAGAATAGAAAGAGATAAAGAGTCTTCCAGGCAAACCAAAACTAAAAGAGTTTGTGATGACTAAACCAGCCCTGCAACAAATACTAAAGGGGACTCTTTGAGTGGGAAAGAAAGACCAAAAACAAACAAACAAATACACAAAACCCAACCCAACCCAAACCAAACAAAAATCTGGAAAGGAAAAGAGGAATTCTCCAGAAATACCAACTTTACAGGTAATAGGTAGCACTAAATTCATATCTATTAATAATCACTCTGAATGTGAATATACTAAATGTTCCAATCAAAAGACATATGGTATCAGAATGGATAAAAAACCAAGACCCATCTATAATATGCCTATGAGAGATTCAGAGGCATGAAACCTATGAAACCTCCAGATTGAAAGTGAGGGGGATAGAAGGGGATAGAGAACCATCTATCCTGCTAATGGACATCAAAAGAAAGAGACAAACTAGATTTTAAAACAAAGACTGTAACGGAAGGTGAAGAAGGGCACTATATCATGATAAAGGGATCTATCCAACAAGAAGATCTAATGACTGTAAATATTTATGCCTCCAATGTGGGAGCACCCAAATATATGAATCAATTAATAAAAAATATAAAGAAACACATTGAAGATAGTATAATAATAGTAGGGGACTTTAACACCCCACTTACAGCAATGGATAGATCACCTAAGCAGAAAATCAACAAGGAAACAATGGCTTTTAATGACACACTGGACCAGATGGACTTAACAAATATATATTTAGAACATTCCACTCTAAAGCAGCAGAATACACATTCTTTCAAGTACTCATGAACATTCTCTGGAATAGATCACATCCTGGGTAACAAATCCAGCCTAAAAAAATACAAAAAGATTGAGATCATAACATGCATATTGTTAGAACACAGGGCTATGAAAGTTAGAGCCAGCCATAGGAGGGGCACCTAGGTGGCTTACTTGGTTAAGTGTCTGACTCTTGGTTTCAGCTCAGGTCATGATGGCACAGGGCTTATGATTAAACCCCAGTGGTCTTCACTCAGTAGGAAGTCTTCTTCAAGATTCTCTCCCTCTGCCCCTCTCTCTAAAATAATAAATAAATAAATCTTTAAAAAAAAAAAGTAAGCCAAAAAGAAAAAAATTTGGAAAGGAGGTTAAAGAACATCCTACTAAAGAATGAATGGGTTAACAAGGAAATTAAAAAAAGAAATAAAGAAATATATGGAAGCAAATGAAAATGAAAATGGCAGTACACAACCTCTGGTATGCAAAAAGGCAGTCATAAGTGGGAAGTATAAAGTAATACAGACCTTCCTCAAGAAGTAAGAAAAGTCTCAAATGTACAACCTAGCTTACACCTAAAGGAACTAGAAAAGGAACAGCAAATAAAGCCTAAAGCTGCAGAAGAAGGGCAGTAATAAAGATTAAAGCAAAAATAAATGATATAGAAACAAACCAGCCAGGAGACTGACTCAATGAAACTGGTTCAAAAGAACCAGTTCTTTGAAAAAATTAATAAAATCGACAAACCTCTAGCCAGACTTATCAAAAAGTAGTGAGAAAGGACCCAAATAAATAAAATCATGAAGAGATCACAACCAATACCACAGAAATACCAACAATTATAAGAGACTATTATGAAAAATTGAGCAATTTGGAAGAAATAGATAAGTTCCTAGAAACATGCAAACTACCAAAACTGAAACAGGAAGAAATAGAAAAATTTGAACAGTCCCATAACCAGCAAAGAAATGGACTCTGTAATAAAAAATCTCCCAACAAACAAAATCTATCTATCAAAATATCACTAGAATTTTCCCCAGAACTAGAGCAAACAATCCTAAAATTTATATGGAACCACAAAAGTCCCTGAGTAGCCAAAGCCATCTTAAAAAAGAAAAACACAGCTGGAGGCATCATAATTCTGAACTTTAAGCAATATCACAAAACTGTAGTAATCAAGACAGTATAGTACTGGCATAAAAACAGGTAATAAAGATCAATGGAGCAGAGTAGAAAAACCGAGAAATAGACTCACAACTATATAGTCAACTAATCTTCAACAAAGCAAGAAAAAAAATATCCAATGGAGAAAAGACAGTCTCTTCAACAAATGATGTTGGGAAAACCAGAGAGCTATGTGCAAAAGGGTGAATCTGGAAACTTTTTTACACCATACACAAAAATAAACTCAAAATTGAATAGAGACCTTAATATGAGACCTGAAACTGTAAAAGTCCTAGAAGATAGCACAGGCAGCAATTTCTTGAACATTGGTCATAGCAACATCTTTCTATATATCTCCTGAGTCAAGGGATCAAAAGCAAAAATAAACTATTGGTACCACATCAAAATAAAAGGCTTCTGCGCAGTGGAGGAAACGACCAACAAAAATAAAAGACAACCTACTGAAAGGGAGAAGATATTTTCACCTGATATATCTGATAAAGGGTTAGTATTCAAAATATAAGAAGAATATATGTAACTCAACACCAAAAATACCCCAAATAATCCCACTAAAAATGATCAGAAGACACCATTTCTCCAAAGAAGACATACATGTTGACCAAAACACATATGAAAACATGCTCAACATCAGTCATCATCAGGGAAATGCAAATCAAAATCACAGTGAGATATCACCTTACACATGTCAGAATGGCTAAATCAAAAACACAAAAGCCAGTAAATGTTGGTGAGGATATGGAGAAAAGGAACCCTTGTGCACTATTAGTGAAAATACAAACTGGTGCAGCCGCTGTGGAAGACGCTACACAGGTTCCTCAAAAAATTAAAAAATAAACTGCCATATGATCCAGGATTCACACTACTGGGTATTTACCCCCAAAATATGAAAACATTAATCTGAAGGGGTATACCCACCCCTAAGTTTATTGCATTATGTACAATAACCAAACTGTGGAAGCAGCCCCAGCGTCCATTGATTGATGAATAAATAAAGAAGTTTTGGCACACAACACACACACACGTAGGAGTATTATTCAGCCATAAAAAGAAAAAAATCTTGCCTTTTGCAACAACATGCTTGGATCTAGAGTGTATAATGCTAAGTGAAATAAGCCAGCCGGAGAAAGACAAATACCTTATGATTGCACTCCTACACAGATTTTAAGGAACAAAACAAAGGGGAAAAAAGAGAGAGACAAACAAAAAACCCAGAGAAGAAACAGATGGTTACCAGAGGGGAACTGAGTAGGGTAATGTTGGGGAATAGGCGAAGGGCATTCGGAGTACACTACACTAATCATGATGAACACTGAGTAGTATATGAAGCTGTTGAATCATTACATTTTACATCTGAAACTATTACAACACCATGTAAACTATACTGGAATTAAAATGCGAATAGAGATAAAATATATAAAACAAAATAATCGGTCGTTACTGGATCTCTCAATCATATATCACACATTGCTTTTTGCCATGTTAGATATTGATCCCTACCCTGTAAGAACTCAACTTACACCCTAAATTCTAAAATTACATTACCTTTATAAGTCTCAATAAATGCAACAAGAAAATAATCACTGATAACAATAATTAACAAAGCATTTAGTGTGTATTAGAATTTTTGCTAAATGCTCTACATCCTTTCATCAGAGTCCGCAAACTCTGAGATGGACAATATCATGAGTCCATTTAGATCAGAAGACTCAGAGCAAGAAAGGGAGGTTAAATAAATTTCAGTGTTACATGGGCAAATTTTGTACCAGTCTTCCGGTGGAAAGAATCTTATAGCAGTAGGACTGAGGCCAAGGTGGTTGAAAGGGTGAATCTGTTGAAGTATACACGAGGGGGAAGGGAGCAATTGGTGTAAGCAAGTTAGGTAGTGAATGTAGGTTCTGAGGTGGTTCCCGTGGGTGGCCCTGGGTGCTGTGGAGCAGTGCCTGCTAGTTCTTTTGTTCCTGAAGGGTCCCTTTCTGGGATTCCTGCTCACCCCTCCTTCCCCAGGGCATGCTCTGAGATAAGTAAACAGCTCTCCTTTTCATATGTCCCAGAAGTTTTTCCAAACTGCTGCTCCTATTCTGTGTCTCTGTGGGTTGTTTATGATGCTCTCTCTTTAAGAGTGGGAATTCAGCTGGGCTTTCAGAATGCAGGCTGCTGGTTTTTATTTAAAATTTTTTTTTCTTTTTTCTTTTTACATTTTTAAGAGAGAGAGCGCATGCCTGAGGTGGGGGGAGAGTGAGAGGGGAAGACAGAGAGAGAATCTTAAGCAGGTTCCATGCCCAGCATGGAGCCTGCATGGAGCTTAGTTTCACCACCTTGAGATCACAACCCTAGCCAAAATCAAGAATTGCATGTTTAACCGACTGAGTCACCCAGGTGCCCCAAGGCTGCTGAGTTTTAAAACCCCAGGCTTTAAGTCCCTCTGGTTGTAAGAACTCATGAAATTTGGCCCTATTTGCTTTGAAAGCCAAATGTTATGGGGATTTGTCCCTCCTGTATGGGCTCTCTAGTGTGATAGTTTGTTTCTTGCGCTTCTCTGTGCTGGGCTCCCCCAAAACCATGGCCATGATACATTTCAGTCCTTCTTGTGTCTCCACCTTTCCTACCCTTTTCGATGTGGCCTCTTCTCTGGTTGTAGAGTTTGTTCCGCCAGTCTTCAGGTCATTTTTTGGGATCTTTATGCTGATGTGAGTCTTATGTAGTTGTGTATGAGATGAGTGTAAGGTCCTCTTATTTTACCATCTTTCCCAAGAGATCTCCATTAACTTTTAAAAATTATGTTCCTGCCATGATATTCTTACAATGGTAACTTGCCATTTAAATATAACTTTATTAAAAATATCTAAAAAATATTTCTATCCCTCCCATCCAATTATTACTTTCAATTTGCCTGTTTTTTTTTTTTTTTTTTGTCTAGTATTTAAAATCAAGTATATCACATTTGTCTAACATGCATTTTGGAATTTTTTTTTTTTTTAAAGATTTTATTTATTTACTTGAGAGAGAGACAGTGAGAGAGAGCATGAACGAGGAGAAGGTCAGAGAGAGAAGCAGACTCCCCATGGAGCCGGGAGCCTGATGCGGGACTCGATCCCGGGACTCCAGGATCATGACCTGAGCCGAAGGCAGTCGTCCAACCAACTGAGCCACCCAGGCGTCCCAATTTTGGAATATTTTCTATGATAATCTTTGTTCATTATTTCTTCAATAGTATTTTATTGTTCAGAATGTTTAAGTTTCTTGAGAGTGTGAGAAACATAAATACTGACATATTCATCCTAGATTTCATTGTGATAAATGCTCTAATGAAGCATTCAATGCATTTATTTTTAAAAACACAAGGCAATTCTATTTTTGGAATCATCATGGACTTAATTTACATATTATGTAAATTCACAGCTTAGATTCTGATTTGCACCCTTTACCTTATTGTATGCTGTAAATCTTTCAACTTTCATGGGTAACAACTAACCTGCCAGGCTACTTGCTGTCATTTTTTTGACTTCCTTTGCTTCTTCAATTAGAGGAGATCCCTAGCTTCCTGCCTATTATCTTGTCTTATGTCTACAGTGATTCTGTTTCTCCATTGTGGCTACCGAACCTCAGGATGCTTTGGGCAGAGTATTGTTTATCCAAACTTGAATAACAACTACTTTTATTTCTTTTTTTCTCATCCCTCCCTTCCCTTTTCCCCTCCTCTTCTCAAAATTTATATATGTATGTAGAATTCCCCTGAAATAGTCATTTCTTCTTTTGCTCAATATTATGTTTTGAGTTTCATTCATGTTGTTGTAGGTGTATTTTATTTTATT